>NC_058131.1:410006928-410037614 GCF_016433145.1 Gracilinanus agilis | reverse complement strand
AAAGAAAGAAAGAAAGAAAGAAAGAAAGAAAGAAAGAAAGAAAGAAAGAAAGAAAGAAAGAAAGAAAGAAAGAAAGAAAGAAAGAAAGAAAGAAAGAGTCAAGGAGTCAGGAAACAGAACCCTTAGGGAAGGAGTTCTTAATGTTTCGTTTGTTTCCTCGACTGTTTTAGCAGTCTGGCGAAGTCAGTGGTCTCCTCAGAATAATGTTTTTAAGTGCATAAAACATAATACATAGAATTTTGAGGGAAAATAATTATTATGAAATGTAGTTATCAAAATATTTCTATAAAAATTTAAATAATAATTCTTCATAAGATGATATATATTCATTTTTCCATTATGTGAAATTTAAAATATTGATTTTTAAAATCACCCATCCATGTATTTAGTAAACATTTATATATATGAATTTTTTTCTTGAATATATCTCATTGTATTTATAACAGTGACTCTTTGAGGTTAAAGGGAACTTCACAAGTCCCTACTTCTTTTTGGAACAGAACTAAAATAATTTCATGTAGAAAAATTTGCCAGACAAGAGGCTTAACATTGGTACTGTGTGAACAGAGGAGGTAACAGCAGATGGGATAGTGTTTCCTGCAATTGGGACCAGTGTTTAGCATGATGTCCCAAACCTAATATGCATTTTCCCAAAACTTATTGATTAATTAATTGATTAATATTGTTTGATGCCCATATTATTTTCTTCTGCAATTAAAGTGGCATCAGATGAGAGTAACTGCCCTTGATAAGAAGGTACTGAACTAGATGACCACTAAGCTTCCAGATCTCTAAGACTGGATATTAGATGCAGGCCTCTCCTAGCTTCAGCTTCATCTTGGGAGTTTATAAGTGTGTATTTCCTAATTGCATGGCAATTGGGTTTTATAACCCCAAATATATCACCTATTTTGTCATAGAAAGGGGAAGGTTTTCATGAAGGGTATTTTAATTCTTTATTAAAATTTAGATCAGAAAGAGGGACATATTATTAATTTATCTGCATAAGCATATTTATTTAAAAAGTAAAAAAATGAACAAAAACAGCCTAAAATGTACAGCCATCATGTACGAGGTTAAGGGGGAGGGGAGTCATCACAAACTATTTTTAGATGTGTTTGCCCTCCCCACAATAACATGACTTTCAAGTGTGGTTCTATTTCTTAGAGTAGAATCAGTCCCAAGATACCCTCGTTCACATACTGTGTGCTTGTATCTTAGAAATATCTGCTTCTTGCAGATAACCAACCATCCTAATTAATAACAAGAATGCACAATGGGAGCTTTCTAACTGAAACCACAGCAGGGAACAGATAAGAAAAATATACTGGAGATGTGGGGTTGTGGGGGATTTTTTTTTAATTCCCAAACTCCATGCTGGTCTTCTACTATGTCATATGAATCATGGCATAATGAAACATGACATGATATAACCCAATGTGATGAGCCGGCATGTCATAAGGAAATGCAAAAGGATTCATTATCACCAAGCATGTCAGAAACTCACACACATACACAGAAAATTACTTCTTCGTTCACTTACTCATCGGTTATTTGGTTTTGGGATTCAGATCTATATGATAATGATGTATGTAAATGAAGATAATGATCTTACCTTTCTCTGGCACCTTCCATTCCAAATGATGCTAAAACGTTTTACAAACTTAGCATCCAGAAAGTCACACAATACATAGGCACCATTTCACCTGCTACTCCCTGTTTAGAGACATCAAGAGGGCTGCTCCAATCCTGTGCCCATTCATCATCAGGTAAGTAAGTTTGCCAGTTGAGCTAAATATGGAGGATACCAAATATTCATTCTAAAATATTATTCACTTAAATTTGTATTTAATATTCACAATCATATAACAATAGGATGCCAAAACTGGAAGAAACCTTAAAACACAAAATATTGGAACATTGATCATGTGATACTAGAAGTAAAAGAATTCTAAAAGCATAGAATTTTAGAAAAATAGAACAACAGAATGTTGTCACAGAACAGTTTGAAGTCAACTAGTTCACTCTTTTACGGATGATGGAATTTAGGCTTTGATATAGAAACTGGCTCATCCAAGTCCACACAACTGGTTGGTGAAAGAGAATAACTCCTAAGCCAGGACTCTGCAATGAAATTGTTGACATTTTGGTAACCTTTAGTACTTAAAAATCATAAACATATTGTTGTCCTCATTGATCCATAATCCCAGTCCTTGCTCTTGCTACAGTCGAGATTTCATAGCAATTGATGAGGTAAAAGTAAATTTAGACTTAGATTGAGGAGTCTTAAGTTCTTCTCTTGGCTTTGACATTACCAGCTAGCTGACCTTGGACACACAACTACCCGTTTCTGGTCCTCAGTTTTCCCCTATGTGAAATGAATTTGAAGTACATGGTCTTTAAAATCCTTCTAATTCTGACATTCTGCAAATCTGATTTTAAGCACTAGATGAGTTTTTCATCATATTTTTCTCATAAGTAAGTGTATTAGGAGGTTGTTCGACCTCCTCAGAAACAGAAATTTGGTATGTGTAGAATGGCATACTTTAGAATTAAATCTCCACTACAGAAAGATACACTCCACTCCAGTAGAGCCCAAATAGTAATTTACATCGTTCAATGTTCCGAAGCAACTGAAAAACTCCCTGCTTCAGCCTCCAAGTGGTCTGATCTTCTCATCTCTCTAATGTCACAAAAAGCCATGGGGTTATTTTAGAGGAACTGTGTCTGCTGAGTTGTAGTGTTGCACATTAGAACATTATGGATTTGCTGGAAATGTAGGAAAAAAGACTATACATCAAAAGGTGTCTTTTAATCATCAAATACCTTTTTTTAAAGCATTGAAACTAAATGATGACTTTTCCTATCCCCAGTTTTAATAGCTCATGCCTTTTACACAATAGACAATCTTGAGAGCAAAATATATCAAAATCTAGGTTACTTTATCCAGTCTTCATTTGGAGTAGTTTAAAAATGCTATAAATAGAATTCAATAATTCAACTTACATTTAAATTCCAATCATAAATTTACTTATGGACAACTAGATATAAGGTCCTATATTTGGTGCCGTGTATACAAACATAGATATAGCATAGTCACTAATTTCAAAGAATTTATAATCAAATATGAAAGAAAGGAAACATGTATTTATTGTGTTTATTTTGCTTTTTTTGTTCTCATGTCATTAATCAAAAAGCATTAATTAGATGCCTATATACTCAGCCTTGGGCATACAAAGACAAAAATGAAATATTTCCTGAACTCAAAGAGCTTACATTCTTTGGGGAATACAAATGTATCTATCTATGTAAAAATAATTATTTATTTTTTGAGGAAAGGATTTAGCAACTAAGGGATCAGGAAAAGTTTCATGTAGAAGGTAGGCATTGAGATAGATAGGGCTGAGATAGAAAGGGTGAGAGAAGGATAAGGTTGTTTCTATTGCTGAATGTAGGTTATAACAAACAAAACTTTGTGTGCACGACAGAAATTTAGTGAACTAATGAATTTTAGCATTATTTACAAAATTCTTCCATTAAAGTGTCATAGAAATGTTATATTAGAAAGAGTGCAGGTGGCATATGATGTCCCATCAACTCTAAATCCTGTGATCTGTGATCCGATATATAGATTTTCTTTAAACATACATGCACACATGGCTAAATTTCAAACTTAAAGTAGCATAATGGAAATTCAATTTATTTTAATTCATTTCAATTCCACAAACATATATGAAATATCTGATGTGTGCAGAATACTGTACTAAATAATAAAGGAAATAAAATTTCCACAACAAAGTCCCTGTTCACATGGAGTTTACAATCTACTGGGAAATATGCATTGCACAAGTTATTTTAATTAAACATCACTAATTCATGAGAAAAGTAGAAACAAAATGTTAGGTGAAATTGCTTGATTCTGGAGAGGGTAGGCAGGGGGAGGATCAGAAAAGAGACCAATGGAGAAAGAAATCACTGATCTGGTTCTTGAAGAGAAGGAGGGATTTCAAGAAAGAATGGAGGAAATTTCAATTCAAGGTGTGGAGAATAATCCACACCAGGCAGGACAATGGTTAAGGGCAGCTTGACCTCAAGGGAAAGGAAAGTAGTTCCATTTTGCTGAAAGTTAGAGCATGTAAAAGGCAGTACTAGAGTAAGAGATAAGACTAGACAGGTAGGGTAACCAGATTGTGAAGGGCTTTCAATGGCAGAAATGGGAGTTTATACTTTATTTGATAGATAAGGATCCATTTAATGTCATAAGTTGTCAAAGGATGTAGAGCTAGAAGAGACTTTACAGATCATCTAGTCCAAACCCATTATTACTAACTACATTTGATCTGAGTGGCTTTTTATCCACTATACTTAAACAAATGTTCTTTATTTTACCTTTCAGCAACCAAACTGTTCATATATAAAATGGGGTAATGCCTTACTTTCAGATGAGGAAATTGAAACCCACATAGATTAAGTGATTTTCTCAAGACAACAGATAGTAATAGAGTCATAATTTGAACCCAGGTCATCAGAATACAAATCTAATACTCTTTCCACTATGCCATACTGATATATTATTTCCTCACTATCTCTATTTGACTGTCTGTCTCTGTCTCTGTCTTTCTCTTCCTCTTTTCCTCTATCTCTGCCAATGTAATGACTGATAAGAAACTCTTCCTAAGTAAATGTTAATGGTTAGCAGTTGTTGTCACAAAAAGAAAATTAATTTTCACTAAGAATCTGGATATGAGTAGAATGAAAGAGAGAAAAAAAGAAGAAATTATGTTTGTGTCAGTCTCAGGAAAATTTGGGTTCCACAGATGCTTTTCCCATTTCACATACATGGATCTCTTCCCTCTCAATCAATCTGCTCTGAAAATTTCTAATCATTTACAAAGACTGGCAGAAACTGAAAGAACTTTTGGAGATCCCATGATACTGGGTTTTTTTTTTCTTTTCCACACACTTAACACCCCATGTACAGCCTCTAGGCATTTTCACAAGCTACTCGCCAGACTGGAATACTCTGTCCTCATTGCCACCTTGCTGTTTCTCTGGATTCCTTCAAGTTAACAATTAAAATTATATATTCTACAAGAAGCCTTTCCTACTCCCCCATAATGCCAGGACCTTCCCTCTTTTGATTACCTCCAATTTATCCTGTATAGAGTTTGTACATAGTAGTCTTCATATTGTCTCTCCCAATCAACTATGAGCTCCTTGAGAGCAGACTCACTTTTTGCCTTTCTTTGCTTTCTTAGTTCTTAGCATAGTGCCTGACACATACATGGTAGGTGTTTAATAAAAACTGACTAACTGACCTCAATCATGAATCCCATAGAAAACATTTCTAACAAATGGTCATATAGTTTGAATATCTGCTTTAATATTCTTAACACACCTTCCAGTATTTTAAAATAATCATGTCTTCACTACATTTCTTCTTTAATCTTGACATCACCCAAGTGGTTTCTTCAGTCTTCATATGATATGATTTTCAAACCTTGTCGCATCTTGGTTGCCTTCCTCTCAACATGATATAGCCTGTCAAATGTCTTATCTAAAATGTAGCACCCAGAACTGAACAAAATATTACAGAAGTGCTCTGACCAAAGGAGAATATCAGGACTAATATCTACCTGCTACCAGGAGTAAGCATTTCTTTGTGTTGCCCCTGTGAGAATATAATGTTTACTCTCTTTGGAGGATTTAGTTTAATCCTCATCTCTAACTATGAATTGAATGACTTTGTCCTCCTGAAAGAAGAGAGCTTGTGAGGAAGGTACAGTCACTGGGAGAAGATAGCAGAAATCCTTGCCTCCACTCCAGCCATTCTGCATGGGTAGCGAACCACCCTGACTACCTGCTCCTGAATCAGAAGTATGGCTAAAGGAAGGCCAGACCAGATTGTTATAAATACTATTAAGAGCCTATTCAACTGTGGATTCCTTTTGTTAAACCTATACTTACCAAATGCCATCTGTAATGTTTCGTGGCAGAGATGCTGCAAGAAATCAAACCAGATCTGACAATGCATTCATCTTTCATTTGAAGACTATACCTTTTTTATGTTCAAGTATTTTCTTTTCATGGCCTACTATTATTTCAAATAAATACTCCAAAATTTATGTACATTTATGGAGAGTAGAGAAATATAAGGCAACTTATAACATATTCACTAAAGACTGTAGAAAATTTAAAGAACTAATTCCTAAGCTAGTTTGTTGAGGATATTTTTATATTGTGCTAAAATAGACATGTATTGTTGTCCTTCCTTAGCACCTAGAAGCCTTGCCTGTAGTGTGGTTCTGCTAAATATTTTTAGAAGAATATAATAATGAGTAAATGAATGAATGAATGGTGTTTTAGTTCCCTGATTCCAAGAGGCATATGATAGAGGCATTGATTACAAAGAGAAAACAAAGATTCTCTCAGGCTGTAGGAGTAAACCAGAACTTGTGAATAGAGTCCAGGAATAGAAGTCAAAAGAGCCAGATTATAATGTTGACAGTCAGTAACCAGGTATAAGACCTTCCATGGCTCTTTCCTTTCTCTAGTATTCTGTTTCCTCATCTATAAAATGATGTCTTTGGAATAGATAAATTTGAAATTCTCTTCAATTTCCAACATTCGATGATTCTAAGGTCACTCTGAGCTCTGACATTCTGTGAGTCTTAGGTCTCTTTCCCACTCTAACATTCTATGAATCTATGTCTTGAATTAGTTCTTAGATACAGAAACAAAATACAAAATTGTCCACCTATGCCCTGATTCACAAAAAAAGCATTTTATATGGAAAGATGTGATCCCTAGGTGAGAACTCGATATAGTATTCCTAGGTAGAGTTTAAATAAAGCCCCTGCCCACTATTACAATTAGTTTTCTTATGGGGATGATATAGGTTATGAATCCAATATTCCATTCAAAAATAAGCTTTGTAAAAAATCATATTGTGACATTAATGTTCAATTGATGAAAACTTTGCAGAAGTCTTTTCTTTTTGAGGGAAGGGGGGGATAATTCTAAATCCCTAACACTACACAACAATGTCACATTTTAATGTAATATCATGTCCAATGCATATTCATGAAATAGAAATCTTGGCAGTGGCACAAGAAAAGTGGGATGAAGTGTGTTTGGCGGAGTGCGTCACGTTTCCAGACCAGCGGATTTTTTGATTAAAGTCCCTTATCCGTTTTATCATGCATATCCACTCTCTGATTAAAGTGATCCAGAGCTGACACTCACAATGTCAGTATGCACTGAGACCCTTCACACGAAACATGGTTGGAATTTATATCCTTAAAAAAAAATAGGATGGACCAACAGTACCAGGCAGGGCTACATTAATTTAAATATGTCTATGTTGTAGGTCTATGTATTTATATCTATTCACCAGTTCAAAAAGATTTAATGCTGCATATTAAGCATTATACAACTTCAGACACTGAATTTTATTTTCATTTTTTAAAAGTGAACTTTTTCTGTTTTCTTGGGTTTTTATCAAACATTTCTACTCAAGAAAAATATGAACTAGGTAGGGCCTTCTCCAGCAAAATATAAATAGTGAATTTCCTAAAGATGCCTGCCTTTTCTAACACTACTAAAGGAAATATTCCCTGTCTTTCCTTAAGCACTTTGGAAAATCTCTTTTCAGGCAGTAGCCCTTCCTAATCCCCTTGGGATAAAGTTGCTAATGCTTAATAAATAGTTGTTGAATTGAATTGAGTAGGAAATGTCATTTGTCCCATTGTGTATGTAGAAACTGTGATTACATAGAGATCTAGAATCAGAGGCAAATCTCAGAATAGACACCATGTTTTCAGATGCCAAATTTACAATTGCCTTGTTTAGATCATAGATGATCCATGGGTGAAGAATCTATAGGTTCTACAAAAGATTGGAAAAGCATCTGTTCCCCACCCTCTCACAGTACACATGAAAATCTGAGCATACTCTTATAAAATGAAGATGAGGAAAGAGAAAATTCTAGGCATGGGATCAGCTGTAAATCCACAGAGTCTGAAGTTGGAGTATCTTGTAGAAGGCCAGTGTCATAGAAGGAGAGAAGATATTAGAAGACTGGAAAGTTCTCACCAGAGCAAGTGACTATTCCTTTGCTCAAAAAGTGGAATAGTTCTTCTTTTAGTGAAAAAGGTAAATGGATTTGAAGAATACCTCTCTATTCTTCAAGTAGTCAGGGAAATGGCAGTATTTCCTATAAGGAAAAAAATTAAGAAAGATTTCTGTGTGAAAACTAAGATAAAAAAGACTGAAAGGAAACCTCGCCTTTGACAGGAGCTGGAGGGTGGATGAATGTGCCATAGAGGAAAAGATAAAGAAGGACCACTGAATGCCTTTAACTAAATAATAAATATGAAGATTTTCTAGAAGAGAAGGAAGCAGGACCTTCTAAGAAGGGAGTAGCTTCACGTCATGGATTCTTAGAGACTTCATTTCAACCAGGAAGAAGAAGAAACAGAGTTAATTGATCCACTGTGGAAAAGAGGAAAAAGAGACAAGTAGAGGAAGTTGGTGACGCACTGATGATACACATGCCACTCCCTCAAATATAAACAAAAACATATTTATGGATATACACATATAAAGTTCTCCACCATGTCTTGGATACTTACGTTAGGAATATAGCATATCAAATTTTGTTATTATCAAGTCAGCAAGAGACAGCCACAAGTACCTCTCATTTAGGGGTCACACCAACTTTCCCTACTTGTCTAGATACTCGAGAAAAGTAGTTAAAATATAGAAAGAAAAGCAACAGGCAGCTACCCAGAAATGCACAAAAATCAAGAAAAGAGCAGGTATTAAAAAACTATCATCTCAAATGTCTGTTCACAAATGATCAAAATGAATCATACATCGTAATGCAAAGAAGTAAATTTGAGATCATAGGTATGACTAAGATATGGTAGAAGAGAAGCCATGGCTAGAATGTTGCTCTGGAAGAACATATATTTATTCAAAAGAAGCAGTATATGTAAAGGGAGCTCTTTCTAAGATTTTTTTGAATTTCTATTAGTCTTTTCCCCCCTTAAGTACTTAATTATTTCATTCAGTGCTTCTAAATTTAGCATTATGCTGTTTCAATGTATATGAAGCCTTTACATATAATACAGATACTTTCTTCACCTTTGTTAATATTCTACAGTCTGGTTTCTGTTGTGCTTAAAATCATTATTTCATTGTCTAATATTTTGGAATCAGTTTGAAGCATTGGAAATTTTGTTTCATTTTCTCAATTTAGATCTGTATGTGTCCCTAAATTTTAGGTGTGTATCTTACAACAAACATTGTTGTTTTTTTTTAATTCATTCTGAGAACTTCCTTATTTTTCTTATTTAATATATTAGAAACTTAAACATATTGCAGTTGTGTCATTTTTTATTCTGGGGGTCTACCTTAAAAGAAGATATGAAAAATAGCTGGAATGGAACTATATAAAAATATATATGTATTCAAACAACATAATAGCACATAATATGTTGTGTATAAGAGGCATATCTTAAGAGGTCCAAGGAGAAAATGCTTCCTGGAGGAGGTTGGGTTTAAAAGAATAATAGGAAATCATTAGGGGAAAAGAGAGAGTGCATAAAGGCATGGGAGTGAGAAAGTTTAAGGCATGCACAGTAAGAGTGGATAGTTCCATTTGACTATAATATAGAGTTTGTAAAAAAGAATAGTTTAAAAGAAGACTGAAAAGCAAGGGCAGGGCCTAATTGTTAAAAAGCTTTGAATGCCAGACAAAGGAATTTGAACTTCACTTTGCAAAAGGGAGCTACTAAAAAGTTTTAGGCATGAATAGACCTCTGCAAAAGGAAGATAAATGCCTGTGGGTGAAGAGTTGTTTGCGGAAAAGACATAATTAATGGTTGTGGGAAGACTGAAGAAGTTGTTACAATAGTCCAGACAAGTGGAAATTAAGAACCTATACTAGGGCGATAGCTGTAAAAATGAAAGAAGACAAATGTAAGAGATGATGACAAGATAGAATTGACCAAACTTTATAAGTGATTGGCTTTACAAGATGTGATAGGAAGGAATGAGTCAAAAAATATCCTCAGAACAATACTGGCTTACATGAGTGTCTGCACTGGAAGCAGAGGAAAAACTAGATGCACGGAGGAAAGGCAGCTTCAGGACTCTACAAAAGAGGTAGCAGAAAAGCTAGAACATATCTAAATGGAATTTAGTAAGAGCATCCAAAAAGGGGAGAAAAGGATTATCAGCATCCAGGAATTTTGACCATATTATGGGCTCTTAATCTGAACCCACTTTGCCCTGGATTTTTGTATTAAATGCAGGGAGAGCAAATCACATACTTTTGAGTGAGATATTTTGTACCAATTCTTCTTGCTTTTAGTAGACACCCTTTTCCAAAAGCTAATTAAGTCTATCTAATTTTTATCAATCTAAGAAAGTGAAGAAAGCAGAGATTAAAGCCTGGAGTGAGGAAGACCTGAATTCAAACTCAGCCTTAGACACTAACTCTGTGACCTTGGGTAAGTCACAAACTCTGTCTGCCTCAGTTTCCTCAATTGTAAAATGAGACTAATCATAGTATTAAAAGGTAAACTGACTCAATGGTCAATTGTGTTCCCAGCCCTGCTGGACAAACAGTATTACAGGAGAGGGATCACTCAGTTCATCACAAAGCTAAGTCTCACATCTCACCTGTGCAGTATGTTACATACTTGGAGAGGAACTGAGCTGCAAAGGCCTAACCCCTTTGCTGATGTGAACTTGTCAGAATTGTCTATTTCATTGCAAAAGTTGTATTACACAAAAGCTGCTAAAAAGTTTGCTGGTCTCTAATGATCTGCTCATCAACATGGTGCTACATATATATATATATATATATATACACACACACACACACACCCTTACCTTCTGTCTTGGAATCAATACTATGTATTGATACTTTGTATTGATTCCAAGACAGAAGAGCAGGAAGGACTAGGCAATGGCAGTTAAGTGACTTGTCCAGGGTCACCCAGCTAGAAAGTGTCTGAGACCAGATTTGAACCCAGGACCTCCCATCTCTGGGCCTGGTTCTCAATCCACTGAGCCACCCAGCTGCCCTCTACCTCGATATATTTTTAGTAAACTCCTTTTAATTTCTTTGCTTGTTTTTTGCCTCATTAATTAGAGTAAAAGTCCAAAAGGAAAGAAATGTTTCTTTCAATATTATTTTAAGGAGCCTTGGCATACACCTATAATTAAGAATTGTTCTGATACTTTCTGGTTGTCAAGGTCCACNATATATATATATGTATATATATATATATATATATATATACACACACACACACACACCCTTACCTTCTGTCTTGGAATCAATACTATGTATTGATACTTTGTATTGATTCCAAGACAGAAGAGCAGGAAGGACTAGGCAATGGCAGTTAAGTGACTTGTCCAGGGTCACCCAGCTAGAAAGTGTCTGAGACCAGATTTGAACCCAGGACCTCCCATCTCTGGGCCTGGTTCTCAATCCACTGAGCCACCCAGCTGCCCTCTACCTCGATATATTTTTAGTAAACTCCTTTTAATTTCTTTGCTTGTTTTTTGCCTCATTAATTAGAGTAAAAGTCCAAAAGGAAAGAAATGTTTCTTTCAATATTATTTTAAGGAGCCTTGGCATACACCTATAATTAAGAATTGTTCTGATACTTTCTGGTTGTCAAGGTCCACCATTCCTTTCCATTTGATTGAAAATTCCAACCACTAGTCTTGTAGAGATGCAATTTGACACCAGTAGAACCATGGAATCATAAGACCAAGATTAAAATCCATCCTCTGACATTTAACAACTTTGTTGGCATGAATAAGTACCTCAAACTCACTGAGCCTGTTTCCTGTCTGCAAAATGGGAGTTTGCTACTTATCTCACAGTGGGTGTAGGGTTTAAATGAAAGAACGTTAGAGAAAGAAGAGTCGTGAGCATAAGCCATAAGTAATGAATAAGAGAATGATGAAGAACAGACATAGCAAAAGAGATCAAAGAGGTAGGAGAACTGCAAAGCAGCAATGTCAAGAAAACAAAAGGTAAAAACAGATCAAGAATGGAGGGATCATTCACAATGTCAAGGGCTGCTGAGAGATTCAGGATAGCAAATTATAGTGCTCATAAATTTTATGCTAGAAAGATGATTCGTGATCTTAGAAATGTCCATTTCAGAAAAAGCTAGATTGCAAGAATTTGAAGACTAGATTGAAAGGCTGAGAGGTAGTGGAGCCAGAGAGAATAGATTCCCCTCTCTGGCAATTTAGCAGGGTAGAAGAAAGAGAAAAGGTGGTGCTCCAAGTGTATAGAACTATTAAGAGAAAGATGTTTTAGGCTAAGGGAAACATGGGCATGTTTGTCAGCTAAGGAAGTCAGTAGAGGGAGAGATTAAAGATGTTTGAAAGAGAAAAAGGGAATTATTAATGAAAGGCCACAGAGGGGATTGGAGGACATTGGACCAATAACATAAGGAATAATTAAACTTTGAAAAGAGGAAGTCCACCTCTTCCTCAGATACTAGGAAGACACTGAAACATTTAGGATAGTGGAGGCAGGTTGCTGAGGAAGCTCAAATCAGATGCCCAAGTGATCCCAATAGGAAGTGAGATTATCTGAGAATTAATGAAGAAAAGAAAAAAATGTTATGGAATGATTGATATCAGGAAAACACAATAGGGAATAGATGTGATCAGGAGAAGCTAGGTGGTTCAGTGGATAGAGCAAATGGGCTCTGGAGTCAGAAAGACTCAGCTTCCTGAGTTCAGAACCAGGTTCAGACACATACTAGCTATGTGACCCTGGGCAAGTCACTTAATCCTGTTTGCCTCAGTTTTCTCATCTGAAAAATGAGCTAGAAAAGAAAAGGGCATACTATTCTAGAATCTTTGCCAAGAAAACATCAAATGGGCCCACAAAGAGTCAGACATGACTGAAATGATTGAACAACAACATAGACAATCAATGAAGAGATGAAGTGATATGTTGTAGCAAAGCTTTGTAAAGGGTGACAGCACAAATTTTTAGTGGACTGAGTCACCATGGTTTCAGAATTTTCTCTAAAACTGTTCAGCCCTTAGGAATAGTGGCTTAAAAGGCAAATGATAGGACTAGACAATCTCTGAGGTCTCTTCTAGATCTAATATGTTATGTCTATGACTAGATGATATTCATTTTAACTTTTCTCCTTGGCATGTGGCAGTATTAACTATGCTTAATTGCAATTCCTAAAAGAATACAGAACTTCAAAAGCTTTGTCCCATATTATTTCTGACATGTCACTTACTAAGATATTTTCAGAATAGTGTAATTAATAGGATAAGATTTCAGAAGTTTCCACAGATAAGAGTAAGTGTTATAAAGTTACTTGAAACCCTGAGATCACATAACTTTGATTTACAGTAAAAATGTCTCTTTTGAGTCAGCCATTATGGTTGAAATAACTCACTTCCCTTATTAGTTGCCTTAGACTAACCTATAGCTCACAAGTAGATGAGAAACATCAATTACCAGTTTCATGGGAATCCACAGGGACAACTCTTTTAGCAGAGACATAAAGGATATCTCACTGAGAAGGGCCTGAGCATAGGGAGTCAATCTAGAAACATATTGGAACAGTAAGTTTGATTTCCAGAGGAAATACCATGGGAGAATCAAGATGGCAATATTTATGTTGCTGTTGTTGTCCAGTAGTTTCAGTCATGTCTGACTTTTTGTGACCCCATTTGGGGTTTTCTTGGCAAAGACACCCAAGTAGTTTACTGTTTCCTTCTACAGCTCATTTTACAGATGAGGAATCTAAAGCAAATAGGGTTAAGTGATTTGCCCAGAGTCACACAAGTCACTAAGTGTCTGAGGCCAGATTTGAATTCAGGAAGATGAATCAATCTATCCATTCTATCCACCGTGCCACCTAGCTGCCAAGTAATATTTACACTCCTCAATTTTTATTCCTCCCTCTTTCTCGCTCTCTCTCCTCTCTTTCCCTCTCTCTATGTGTGTATATATATATATGTGTGTATATGTGTGTACATGTATATACTTATATATATATAAACATATACATATATATTCTGGTTTACAATCTTCTGCTTCTTGGAAGCCTTTTTTTTGTTTATGTTTTTGATACCAACAGCACCAAAATCTAGTGAATGTTTGCTCATGGGGCATAAATTTAAATGCTGAGCTGTCCTGAAAAAATACTGCAAGGGATTCTCCCACTAGCCTCTGGTTTAATCGGGGGAAAAAAACACAAAAGAGATATCTGAAGACCAGAGTTGAGTTCCAAGGCTGCCACACTGTTAATGTAGCATCTTAAATAAGTAATGCCACTTCTTCATCTGACAAATGGAAAGATAGTAAACTGAATTAATTCAAAGGTCCTCTTTAATTCTAACTTCCTGTGAGTCTAAGACCTCATTCATGTTCTGACCCTATATACCTGGAGCAACTCTTTTCAAAGGTACTCAGAGGTCTATTTGTGAAGTTGTGTTAATACCAGATCTAGCATTCTCTAGCATACTTTGGCAGCCACTCTAAAGACAGAGTAAAAGTGATCTGTCTTAATGAGCCAAAGAATAGAACTTGTGGGATGTGTGACCTTGAGAAAGTCATTTAATTTCTTAGAGTTTCAGGCAGGCACTATGGTTAATTCAGATCAATTCAATAAGCATTTATTAAATGTTTACTATGTTTCCAGGCACTGTTCTAAATACTAGGGATAGAAAAAGAGGCAAAAGACAGTCCCTGCCCTCAAGGAGCTTACAGTCTAATGAGGGGAGAGAGTTTACAAGCACATACATAAAAAGCAAGTTATATGCAGGATAAATAGGAAATATTATAATTAACATAAAATATCCAAATCTACAGTTACTTTAGAGTCTACTTCATGCCCTAAGGAAATAGCAGGAGGGGCTTTAATATAGATTTATAATTTATATATGTATATCCTTTGTTTTTAGACCTGTTACTTCATTGTTGTAGAAAACTCTCAATGACAATCCTGACTTTACCAACACAGATTAGTAATTTGTGAGAGCCCTATTTGGTGACCTGAGAGATTAAGCTACTTCCCCAGAATCCTAGAGACAGTACATGACAGAAAAGGAACTCTCTCTACCATGCTGGACTGCTTATTCATATTTAATATATTATAGGATAGGGATGGAGACTAGACCTATGACTCCATTGGTGTAGTGAATTACCAGAAATTCAAACTTCTTCTACCAATCAAAATCATCTGACATAATGACTAGAGCTTGTAGCTATAGGGCAGTGATGGTAAACCTTTTAGAGATTTGAGTGTCCAAACTGCAACCCTCACGTGACATGAGAGCCCCCACCTTACCCCAAACAGGGGAGGGAGGAAGTGCTCCCATTGGGCTGCTGGGCAGAGGGGCGAGTGATGTGAGAAATGTCTTCAGGTGCATGTGGAGAGGAGGAAGGGAGTAGCCCCCTCCTGCATGCTCCAGCACATGTGCCTTAGGTTCACCAACATGGCTATAGGGAGTTACCCAGTATATCACATAGCCAGCCTGTATCCCTTGAGATCTGCCAGTTCTTCCTGGCTTTGAAGTCAGCCCTCTATCTATTATATCCCTCTGCCTCTCTAATACAACCATACAGGTAATTCAGATTTGTTTTTTTCTCACTTTCTATGCTAAAATAATCCTTTTAATTAATCACCATAAAATAGGGTATACTGCAGTGTAGAGATAGGTCTCAATCATCCAAAGATGGATTGTTCACATTAAATCTTGCTTTCACAGCAATGCAGTTTGATATAATAATAATTACATTTCTAGGGTACTTCAATGGTTATGAAATACTTTCACTACAGTGACCTTATGAGGAAACTATTTAAAAGTTTCATTTTCTCCATTTTACAGATAGGATAATCAAGACTCCAAAGTCAAACAATTCACTCATAATAACAAGGCTAGTCAATACCACATCTAAGATTTAAACCAAAGACTTCTGTGGTGTAATGAAGAGCACACAAGACTCAAGATCAGGAGGAGCTGACTTCAAATTCTGCTTCTGACCCTACTAACCATGTGATCATAAGCAAGTTAACCTCTCTGAGCCTCAGTTTAAAACCTTTTAAATAGGCACCATTATACCTATGAGAAGCAGAGTACCAATAGTGCATAAGGTTTTTTTGTAGTTTAGTATGTTTTGTGTCTGACTTTTTGTGATTCTATTTGGGGGTTTTTTGGCAAAGGTATTGGAATGATTTGTTATTTCTTTCTCCAGCTCATTTTACAGATAAAGAAACAGGGTTAAATACAGATAATAAGTGTATGAAACCAGATTTGAACTCAGGAAAATGAGTCATCTTAACTCCAGACTTAGCACTCTAAGCTCCATTTGTCTGCTTTATATATCCATAGTGCATAAAGAGCTGGCTACAGAGTCAAGAAAGACATGAATTCAAAACCTGGTGTTCTTTCCTAGCAGTGTAACGTGAACTGGCCATTTAACCCATTGGTGCTCTAGGAGGCACTAAGGCTATAAAGCTGCCCACTTGTATTAGTAAAGGAGGTATAGGGACTAGATCTATAACTTCATTAGTATAGAGAACCTATTCTCTCAAAACAGAAAGTCTGTCATTTGAAGGAAGGAACAGTTTCCCAGAGTGAGAAATTGGGCAACAGAAAAAAGAGAGCTTGCTCTGTCCAATGAGAAGTAAGCTGTAGATAGGAACAGACTCTGAGAGACCAGCTGAATCTCAATTGGAGTCAGGATGACTCATTTTCCTGAATTGAAATTTGTTTTCATTCACTTACTATCACTGTCACTCCCCCAGGAAGAGCTTTACAAAACTCCATGAGAGGAGGCATCTGGGTGGCTTAGTGGATTGAGAGCCTGGCCTAGAGATGGGAGTACTTGAGTTCAAATCTGGCCTCAGATACTTCCTAGCTGTGTGACCCTGGGCAAGTCACTTAACCCCCCATCCCTTAGTCCTTACCACTCTTCTGTCTTGGAACCAATATACAGTATTAACTCTTAGGTAAAAGTTTAAAAAAAAGACTCCATGAGGGAAGAAAGGATCTTAGGACCCTACAGTGCAGGTTTTGGAGATGTCTTGACCCCATATGCTCCCAGTGTGTATGCCTCACCATCACTATACTTTGTGATTGAACATTCTCTTCCCATGGATGCAGTTTGTATTAGCAAGAGTCTGAACTCAGGTTTATGGAGGGAATTTTTGTAGCTACTTCTTTCATTGCCACCTTAGGAAATCCTAGTCTTTGTTAAGAATTGATTGCATCTAGTGGATAACTATAAATGGCAAACACACTGCTAAGAGCTTATGAGCTATACTGGTAGAAGTGTAAAACCATGGGCTATTATGGAACCCAAAAAAGAAAGCAGCTACCCGCTGGGAACCCAACTTGCAAGTGGAGTAGGGGATTCCTACTCAGAAAGTAAGGTTACTAAGCAATTGCTCCATTTTTTTTTTTTTAATTTTCCTTTTAGATTCCTGGTAGCCACCATTTTGGTGTGCTAAGATTTTTTTGTTACTGCTGTTGTTTGATTACTCATTTGTGTTTTATGAATTTCTGTCGAAGAATGGAAAGCCATGGCCTTGAAGGAAAAGTGGACTTTAAGAAAACTGTGCTTCCATAAAGGAAAAAGGAATTCCTCCCTAGAACATAGACAACTCAGCCTACCTTGCTCCCCATTGCCACTTGGTCAGTTAGTTGTACATGGGAACTACTGAACTATACATCTAGTTGAATATTTTTCCTCTCTCTCTTTTAAAAAATTTTTTCTAAGGTTACCAAAGCAGTACTGGATCTATTCTCACTTTAATAGATTTTTTAAAAATAATTTAAAATTTTGAATTGAATTGATCTCTTTTTTTTCCACTATTTTGAAATAATTTTCCACTTTATATTTTTAATATATTTTATATAAAATTTATGTAATATTATGTATTTTTAAATTTTATAATCTGAATATGAACAAGTTTTGAGATATTTCATCAATTGTCTCACGCATATCCCAATGTTGGCCTACACAAACGTATACTACCTTTTTTTTTCTCCTTTATACAAATACTAGCCTAGAGGGTTTAGAAGCAGTTTTGTAACAAGAGAATTCTGGTCACCAGAAATCAAATTCAAGCCAAATGCTAAATGATAATAATGTTCGCTATTCCATGAGCAAACTGGAGTTCTTGATTCTAAAGTGGTCTATCATTAAGAAGCTTAATAATAACATATATGGATCAAAATTGCAAGTGTGGATTGACAACCATCTTCTGGCCTATATTTTGGCCAGTACCAAGATTTATATGACTTACCAGAAATGAGTAACAACACTAGACAACTATGAGTTCTATAATTACCATAAGCAAAGTAAGACATTAATATAGATGCAAATGTTCTGTTCTGATATAATATGATAACAAAGTTTAGTTATATCTTAAAGAATGAAGTTTATATATGACAGCCAGGAAGATGGACTATAAGCAAATAGCAGTATAGCTGAAGATTTGGAACTTCCACAAGAAAAACAATGCCAGCTACCTATTTGAACCTTGTTTCATTCCTTCATTTGTTGGTGGATAAAAAGTAACTAGAGCCAATGGCTGATACAAAAGCAAATAGTGAAAGTATAAGACAATTATAGTTTTGTCTGACCATTTCCTTGGATAGCACACACCTAATAAGAAACCAGAAATCTCCCATAGTTCCTAAAGTGTCATGAGGGAAGGATTTCTCAGTGTATGTATTTCTGGCCAGTATCTATTTTGACAAAGACAGAGAGTAAGAAAGGATGCCATTCAAGAAGATGCAAGCTTTGGTATGCATTAAGAATTCCATAACTATACTTATTATTTCTAAGGAGACCCATAGTCACAGTTGAAAGTAGCAGAATATGTTAATACTAATCCCAGAACAAAATTCTCAATGGAATCAATACATGCAATTTCTCATACTTATGGATAATTCCATCAGAAATGACGCCAACATGCTTCATATCATATTTATCAAGGACTGGGCAAAAGTTGTATCTCTACCTATTTATTCGTGCTTTAGAGCCTCGAAGAAAGGAGAGATCCAACTAGTACCTATCTTGACTGAAAGAAAAGCTGAAAGAAGTTTATCAAATAATTTTGACTTTAGCTCAGAAGAGCTCTGACGAAAAGAAATGGAAGTGTGATATTTGTGTTCCTTGTCAAGACCTTCAACAAATAAGATTTCTGTTTAAAACATACATGAGACACACAGAACAATGAAAAATTACTCCATACTTGGACTGTTTATAAGATAGCCCCCCAAAACTTGTGAGAGCAGCACATACAATTCACTACAACTGATGGTCCACTCAAAGTAGTCTCAATGACTCAAGTGATAGACACTTATTCCAGTTGATTTCCAAATAAAAGAACCCACCCACTAATTATGCAAAGACAGTCTGAACCAGACACTGAATCAGAAAGGGATATTTAAAATGAAGACCTGTGTACTGAAATCCAATAGCCTTGACTAGAACCTATTCCAACAAGAGAAATAACCAAAAAGCAGTATCTGTCCTGCCTGGAACTTCATCCATAGAGATTCCTAGAGCAAAAAAAAAAAGTACCCCACAAGACCTAGATATGCTGATAGTCATCCTGTCATCCCATAAATTCAAGTTTAGGGATCATAATTCCTAATTAAAGAAGACCATGATGAGTCATGCCATCATCTAGTTCAGGAATGAGGCAGATAAATCAAAGAGGTTACAACAAGAACTAGATCTACCTAATCTATATCTACATGGGAATTCTTATTTATTTATTTATTTAGAATATTTTTCCATGGTTACATGATTCATGTTCTTTCCCTTCCTCCTCCTGGAGCTGACAAGCAATTCCATAGGCTTATACATGTATCATTGTTCAAAACCTATTTCCATATTATTCATATTTGCAATACAGATCTTTTAATGCCAAAACTCCAATCATATCCCCATCAAACTATGTGATCAATCATATGTTTTTCTTCTACCTTTCTGTCCCCACAGTTCTTTCTCTGGATGTGGATAGCGTTCTTTCTGCTAGTAGAGAAGTCCATTATATTTGATTTACCACGGAGTATCTGTCTCTGTGTACAATGCTCTTCTGCTCCTTTCACTCTGCATCAATTCCTGGAGGTCTTTCCAGTTCACATGGAATTCCTCCAGTTCATCATTTCTTTCAGCACCATCAGATATCCCAATTTGTTCAGCCATTCCCCAATCAAGGGCATCCCCTCATTTTCCAATATTTTGCCACCACAAAGAGTACAGCTATAAATATTTTCGTATACAGACTTTTCCTTATTATTTCTTTGGGGTACAAACCCAGCAGTGGTATGACTGGGTCAAAGGGCAGGCATTCTTTTAAAGCCCTTGCATAATTCCAAATTGCCCTCAAAAATGGTTGAATTAATTCACAATTCCACCAGCATACACTGAGAATTCTTAACATGGATTCAATGAACTTATTTTAAATTGTCTTTTGATAACTATATTTCAATGCAGTTGGCTTCCTTTATAATCCTACATTTTCATTTTATGCATTTAAAACATTACTCTTATAAGAGGTTACTAGGCTTCACTAGAATGTGTCTGTCCATGACAAATAAAAAGGTTAGGAATACCTGTTCTATATTAATCTATGATGTCTCAGGACAAAATAGAAAAATCATTTTATACATAGCCAGGTGAAAATTCCAAAATTTAATCACATAATATGTACTTTTCACATAATTGAATACATTCATTACTATGACTATACATTAGTTAAGCACTTTTTTGCTATTTATTTCTATATGTAAGTGTTATTTATCTGTGTTGTATTAATATGTAGGTCTATCAATGTTAATGCTTCACTTTTTTTTGCTATTATACTTAATTGTGTACTATGGATATATTTGCACTATTTCAAAAAGCATGTCTACTCTGCCATGTATGTAATATAGGTGCATAGTAACTAAATCAACATATCAAGTAATGCTTAACATTGTACTATATATCTTGCATGTATTATTTGTGTATATTTACTATGAATGTCATCCTTAGATGATTACTTGGGATGTCAGTCTAGTAATCCTTATTCAGTTAAGTGTTGATGTTTATTGGGATACTATTGTGTGTATTTGCAGATATAAAGAATATCTCAGGTATTTTTTTAAACCCTTAACTTCTGTGTATTGGCTCCTTGGTGGAATAGTGGTAACGGTGGGCAATGGGGATCAAGTGACTTGCCCAGGGTCACACAGCTGGGAAGTGTCTGAGGCCGGTATTTGAACCTAGGACCTCTCATCTCTAGGCCTAACTCTCAATCCACTGAGCTACCCAGCTGCCCCTATCTCAGGTATTTTTAAGGAGCTACAAAATTTCTGACCCTGGGAGGAATGAGATGCTCTTCTCATAGACAAACAACAATCTTTCGTGCCTGTGAAATGCACAGGGATATGGATATTTTCACTGATTTCAGAAGAGTCAAAAGTTCTCATTTGGTTAAGTAGAAAATCAAAGATTTTGACTTTGCATCTGAATGAAGAATGGTGGATATTAGAGCCAGAAGAGCAACCCAACTCTTCCATCAACTTTGTATGTATCATGTGTATGCCTATTGATATACATGATGCCTCTGCCTTTTGAATGTAACCTCCTCAAGCAAGCAATGCACATTCAACAGCACTGCCACTCTTTATGACCAGGGTACATAAGAGGAAACTAAGAGACCAGGATACTGAGAAAAAGGATGGGGTGGCAGCCAACAGTGCCCAGCTAACATGAGAGAAAAACAGTTTGTTGAGACTGATTTGGAGAATTCTTCTCCCCTTATATTCTTATTGGAAGCAAAGATTCATTTTCTTTCTGTCTTATACTCTCTGCCATCACATGACTCTTCATCCTGGAGGTCAAGATGAAGGAAAAAATCAGACATGCTCTTTCTTGTCTCCCATTTGCTTAGCAGAACAGAGATTTATGATCTCTTTAAGTGGTACTCTTTTAAGCTTCCATGTTATATATGTGACACTATAGTAAAAGTGAAATACCTAGAATATGTGCTGAATCTGCTGACCAAGGGGCACTGGTAAAACTGAACAATGAGGGAGAGAAAACCTATCTGGGAAACATATTTAAATTATGGACGTTTGATAAATCCAGTTAGAATTTTATCAATGAAAACTAGTTAGACATTAGGAGCCACATATTTATCTAGGACTGCAGTGCACAGATGGAGAAAGAGAGCAATATTTAGGACTCGATTCTTCCTGAGAAATAAGTCAATAGTATGCCCCAAGCAGGAAGCAGGTAATGTTTTGACTTTCTATTTCAGATGCCTAGCAGCTGCCATTTTGACTCAAGTAGGTTTTAAAATTAAGTCATATTACCATGAAAGATGAGGGACTGAATTGTTGGGAAAGGGAAAGTCAAGCTTCCAATAGAGGAATAAAGAAAGAAAGCCTTACCTCCAAAAAGAAGGGAGTTTCTCCTCAGTACATTGATAGCTCAGCCTGCCTTGCTCATCAGTACCACCTAGTATGGTGTAGTTTTAATTTTGTCTAATTGGGGATAGGGAATTACACAAGACAAGGAAAAAAGTCATTAGTGCCATCATATAGCATAAGCACTAGATATGGAGTCAAAGGTATTGGATTCAATTCTAGGCTTTGCTGCTCATTAACTGTCCCCCCTCTTTTGATCTAATTTCTCCATCATTAAAATGAAAGTACTTGACTAAATCAGAAATGTGTTGGAGCAGGCTGGTTAAAGTCAATTGTTAGATTTTCAATGTGAGCAATTATACCTTGAAAATCAGCAAAAACTACAAATCAGGGTTTGAGTTATTGTTTCATTAACCGTCTAGAGTCTAGACTTAAGAAAGTGAAAGAGAAAATGTTAATAATGCAAATTAAACACTATGGTAAAATCGAATGTAATGGACTTCTGTACTGACAGCAATGCAATGACCCAGGACAATTCTGAGGGATTTACGGAAAAGAACAATACCCACATTCAGAGGAAGCACTGCAGGAGTGGAAACACAGAAGAAAAACAACCGCTTGAACACATGAGTTGATGCGGGCATGGTTGGGGATGTAGACACTAAAGGACCACACCAATGTAACTATCAATAATATGTAAATAAGTCTTGATTGATCACACATGTTAAAACCAGTGGAAATGCGAGTTGGATATTGGGTGGTGGGGTTTAAAGGGGGGTGAAGGGGAAAGTAAAAACAAGAATAATGTAACCATGGGAAATGTTTCTAAAGAATAAAATATTAAAGAAATGGAAAAAATAACAAAAAATAATGCAAATTAAACTGAAAAGTATGCCTTTTTTTTCAGAGAGCTGATTGTTAAATATTTGCTCATACCCCACTGGACTAAGGTCCTTTCCAAGTCAAATTCTTATGACTTTGAACTCAAGTGGGTACTCTAATACTTACCATTTGACTTTGGACAAATTCCTTCACCTCAATTTCCTTATCTAGATAAAGAGGAGAATTCGATGATCCCAAAGTTTCTCTTTCATCTCTAAATCCCACACACTTGTGAGTCAAAGGTGCGCTTACAAGAACCTGTAGGGACTTAAGTATTGAACTGCCCAGCTCAATGTTTCCCCTAACCATGTAACACCCATATCACACTCTTTTAAAACAGCAGGAGTATTTTCTCCTTTTTAATTGATGAACAGCTGTGCTTTAATAGACTACAAAGCACAGCTTCACTGATCTTTCCTCAGGCCACCCTACAAACTGAAGACTCCACAGGGAACCAGCAAGGAAACAAAAGTTGTTTTGTTTTGTGGTAGAGGGGATGATTATTGTTAACAGATAAAGACAATGCAGTTCACATTGTTATGGGAGACATTTGATGGTTTTTTTATTCCCCCTTTCTTTTTCAGTGATTATTTCATAAAAGTCAAAATAGTGAACATCAATTTTTTACCTGAATGAGAAAGTATTAAATAATGTTTTGCTTTTGATTTCCTCTGTTATTTGGGGTGGAAGTGGGGAAAAGGAAGAGGAATATTTGTTATCTCAAACTGGTGTGGGCACTTCAGTGGACTTTTCCCTCTTACCAAACCACAAGTTGACCATTTCTCAGTCTCTGTTTCCATAGCTCAGTTTGTTCTAATTACAAAATCTTTAAATAGTAGGATCTTAGATTCCAAATCATAGAGGATCAGAGTTATAGAATCTTAGATTGTAAAACTTAGAATCTCAGAATCAGGGAGTAATGATTTTGAAACTCTTAAGCTCTGAGAATCATATACTTTGAGGTGGTCTAGAACTTAGAACTCATTTAGACCAGTAATCTAATCTTATTCACTACTTTTTTCTACATACATCATCTAGCCATTTTAGCCTATTTGCTGTTCCTCATGCATCACACTCCATCTCTGGTCTCTGTGCCTTAAAATTAGCTATTCTTCATGCCTGGCATGCTTTCCTACTCTTTATGCCTCTGGAAATCAGTTGCTTACTTTTAAAAAAAAACACCTTTACCTTCCATCTTAGAATCAATACTATGTATTGGTTCCAAGGCAGAAAAGTGGTAAGGGTATGTCAAAGGGAGTTAGGTAACTTGTCCAGTGCCATATAGCCAGGAAATGCAGGAAATGTCTGAAGTCAGATTTGAAGCTAGAGCCTCCCATCTCCAAGCCTACCTAGCCATGGACTGAGCTACTTAGCTGCCCCCTATTGCTTACTTTAAGACTCAACTCAAATGCCATCTTCTGTAAGAGGCCTTTTCTGGTCTCCCCAAGTCCCAGGGACTTCCCTGAAAATATTACCTTCCATCTACTTTGTATGTCTTTTATATACCTACCCACTGGCATACATGTCTCCTCCTACCCTTTTTTTTTTTTTTTTGCTTTATCTTTGCCCTGAAAAGCTGAGTATCCTGTCTAGCACATGGTAAATGCATTTAAAAAATGGGGATACATTTATTGTTGTTTTTTATTGAACAATTCATCAGTAACAACTTTTTAAAAAAACTCTTCCCTTCCATCTTAGAATCAATACTGTGTATGGTTCTAAGGCAGAAGAGAGGTAAGGGCTAGGAAATGAGGGATTAAGTGACTTGAACGGGCTAGGGTCACAGAGCTAGGAAGTATCTGAGGCCACATTTGAACCCATGACCTTCTAAGTCTGGCCCTCAATCCACTAAGCCTCCTATTCCCCCAATATATGTATATTCATTTGTATACCATTCATGTGTGCAGCAATACTTATATGCTGTATATATTGTAAGATGGAATAAAATGTAAATTTTAAAAGATACAATGAATATCAAATAATTATTCTTTTATCTTAGTTGCATGAAAACTTTTTGTGCTAACTAAAGTTATTTAAAACAAAAATTTTAGTGAGAGTAATATAAGTAAATAGCATAATTTTCTAGAAAAAATATTTCACATTTTGTGATACAACAATTTGAAGGTATGATTCTAAGTTATTAATTCAGTATTCAGTTTTAATGAATGTTATAAGCTAGAAAAGATATCTAGTGAAGATATATAGATACAAATGGAAGAAATGCATCATTGGTTGTACTTCATGAGTTATTTTTCAGTCCTATCCACCAATTATGCAAAGGTTTTTGTTAAAATTTGACTGCTAAATTTCTAACTTTCCTGACATCAATCAAGAGCTCTTGCAAACTAATCAGAAAGTATTGTGTTTTTATATTATTAACAAATTACTTGAAAACCCAGTGAATTTCTTCACTTGGAAGATTTTAAACATTACTAACTTTGGTTTCCAAATTTTTTAAAGTTTGCTGATGTGAATTTTTACAGGTGACATACTTACATCATTTTCAGTAACAAAACCTTATTTTTAAAATATCTTCCTAATTGTGATGGCTTCATACTATCATTAGCTAATATCTCAAGGCACAATATACTCTTAAGGCAAGGTTCATCATTAATGATAGTGGATATAAATCCATATTTCAAATAATCTCCTTGATAATTTTGAATTGTTTTGGCTGACTTCTTGTCACATATGTTTAGATCATTATTGTTTTTACCTCCTAATGTAGCTGACAAAACTCATAGCAGGAGTAGGGGAAGTGTCAGCCATTCCATTTTCTCAGTGTTCTCTTGGTCTCATGTTATTAGTGTAGCAAGTATACTCTAGCTCACTCTCCTAAAACAACATAGGCTACATCTACCCCTCAGGGTCTTGGGGTGCCCTGAGGGGCTGAAGTGTCTTGTCTCTACCACCATCAGTTCAAGTTCTCACCAGCTGTGCCCACCCCTCCTTGTCAGGTGTTAGTGACTTACACCCTTTTTCCATTCAACTATTTAATATCACTTGGTTGTGGGGTTTTTTGTTTGTGTTTTTTTCCCAAAGGGACATTTACTTCAAATATATGGCAAGAACAAATATAGCACTTTAACACCTCATAAACACTCTTATAATTCAGTACCTCCAAAGCATTGGTCCCACCAACTTCATGTCTAGATGGATGTGGCATATGCACTGAATATCTGATCTGGGTATTACAAGGCATTCCTGAAGCCCTTGTTCCTCAGGGAAATGAAGCTGTGCTAGCTGCAAACCTAAAATGTACAATGCTGAGACTTTGGGCTATATTCCCGACCTTTCAAAACACATAAGGTTGCAGGCTCCACTCTCTTCACCTAGGACCTAAAAAGAACAAATACTAATATGAGACTGACTCATATTTCTTGGGGCCAAGGGCCTCTCCCCTTATAGCATGGTCAATAATAAACAGACCATCCAGAAAGACTGAAAAAAGAAAAATGTTGGAAACCAACTAAGACCTTTTGAATGTCTCCATAACCCAAGAGCTTCTCATTTACTATATACTTAGCCCAGCAGAATCAATTACAGAATATCTACACATTCTCCAGTCTCCAATACACTTCTCTTGTGCATCATCACACTCCTCCCAGAATTAGGCTCCCCTACTTTCTCATTTGGGCAAATTGAATCCACCTAGCAAGTTGACTCACTCAAGACATGTCAGATCCCCATTATATTGGTATTACCTTCAACCCAGTTTCTTTGTAAGAGACTTTTTAAGCCTCTTGTCCATTTTATGAGAATCAGTTTATTTAAAACTAGATATTATAATTTGTAGATCTATTTAATCAGGCACTCATCAACTGCCCTGTGTTCTAATATGCTGAAAGTGCATGAAAGTATAGGGGAGCCAAGTCATGCTGGATCACTCACTCTTCCCCTTAGAACTTTGTATACTAGGTGTGCAAATTGACATGCAGATTGTCTGAGGGTGCTAATATTGAACCTTATATAAACTAATAGAAAAAACAATTTCTTGTAAAATTTAAAAAATGAATAGAAATTCTAATACTTTCTCTTTATCCTAGGGGATCATCTTTATTAGCCCAATCTAAAGATCATTGATCTCGGCCACCCCACTAGTCTAATGCTAAGCAATGCCATGATCAACTCTCTAGTCTAATTCCAGGTAATATGTGATATTTCTCTAAAATACAGATTAAAGGTAAGGCCTCAGTTAGAATTTCAGTGCTTCTCTATGAGCAGAGGAGAGGTAAATACATTAGGCAGATATATGTATGTCTATATTTTTTGTGTACTTTGTGAGTTTTTTTAATCTATTACATTTATGTGCAGAAGTGCAAGAAATAGTTAAATGTTTCCTATTGTTGTATCAGTGAACCAGTTCAGAGATTGCCAACTCAATTCAATCAAAATTAGTGACAAGAGAGCAATTTTACCATTCAGTTCAGCATGGAGGGGTTTTTGTTTTGCTTTGTTTTATTGGAGGTGATTCACTGTGTCTTTCCTAAAGGTAAGCTGAGTGGTTCCAGCAGGCGTATGTCTCCCTTTGTCTAGATAAGTGTTATCCAGTAAAAGAGACACAATAAAACTATGTTTACCTTAATGCTGTTTAAAAATCATGTTGCTATAAGAAATCAATAGCTATCTATGGCCATTTACCAAAGTCTTAGCTTGGGCAGAGAAATTCAAATTGTATTGATCTTTGTTTTATTTCGTTTTCTATGTGTGTGTATAAGAAAACCTCATACTTACAACTCTTGACAATATGCCCCATGTGTCTGGCGCTGAATCTACAAAATATAAGACACTGTAAGTTGCTAAATTTGGTCTCTAAAAATGTGTTTCAGTTCACAATGACTGAGTTGGATGAAATGCAATTAAATTTTTTAAGCAAGGAAAGCCATTGAGATATCCTAATGATAGAGAAGGAGCTAACTTACAACACATAGCAACGAGAATGGTAAACATTTATTTGCACCTGTTATGTGCTATGCTTTGATGGAGGTGTTAGAGGAGATACAAAATTTAGTTGGTATGGCTAAGTCTTTTCACCCTAACAAATACCTTCATTTGGGGTCAGAGAACCAGAATTCAGGAACCTGACTTTGTTACTTAATTACTATGTGGCCTTAGACAGGTCTGCCTAGCTGTCTAAGCCTCTGTTCCTTTGTCTGTAAAATTAGGGTGTTGTATTAGATGATTTCTAAAATCACTTCCAAGTAAAGACAGGCAACCAAAGAATTTATGTTTTTACTCTGTGAATCCCTGGAATTAGGTCTAAATGATAACAGCAGACATGTTACTAATTAAAAGCCATTGCATTCATAAAATTCTCTTCCTATTTCTCTGACAGCCTTCTTCCCTATTTCTTTCACTGACTCTTATTTCCTCTTACATCTTATTTAGATTTATTACTTAGTTTTCACAGTTCCAAATGTTCTCTAGGACCTGATCCTTAGTCCTCATCTCCTCTTTCTATACTTTGTTCCTTGATGGCCTCATCTACTAAATTGCTTCAATTATCACCTCTTTGAAAATGACAATTTATGTCACATCTTTAGCCATGACCTATCTTCCAAGATCCAATTTTGTGTTTCTTCCTACCCACTATAATCTCTCTTTGGGTTATGATAATTATTTTATTGGATTATATATATATATATATGCATATATATATATATTAAACTAAATTTATAGAAGGTATTCTGGCTTGTTATCTCACTCAAAATCAACAATGAAATCTGCTTCCAGCTGGATAAGGCAATAGAAGTTTCCACTGCATGGAATTTACTTAAGAGTCTCCTATGTCTAAAATACTATGCTAGGCATGGGTGATTCAAAGGTGAAATAATAATGGCTCAACTTTCTACAGCTTTTTAAGGTTCACAGAAGACTTTTACTTAGTAAAAAGAAAACTCTGTCACAAAGAGGTTGAATAATTTGCCTAAAGTCCACAACTATAAAATGTCAGAGCCAGGATTTGATCCCAGAGTTCCAGATTCCAATTCCATAGTTTTCTGCACTGAACCACATGAACAGATTCACTACCCTGAAGTAGTTTATAAGCTAATTGGGNATATATATATGCATATATATATATTAAACTAAATTTATAGAAGGTATTCTGGCTTGTTATCTCACTCAAAATCAACAATGAAATCTGCTTCCAGCTGGATAAGGCAATAGAAGTTTCCACTGCATGGAATTTACTTAAGAGTCTCCTATGTCTAAAATACTATGCTAGGCATGGGTGATTCAAAGGTGAAATAATAATGGCTCAACTTTCTACAGCTTTTTAAGGTTCACAGAAGACTTTTACTTAGTAAAAAGAAAACTCTGTCACAAAGAGGTTGAATAATTTGCCTAAAGTCCACAACTATAAAATGTCAGAGCCAGGATTTGATCCCAGAGTTCCAGATTCCAATTCCATAGTTTTCTGCACTGAACCACATGAACAGATTCACTACCCTGAAGTAGTTTATAAGCTAATTGGGAGAGAAAGATAAATACACACACCCATGATACATAAAATATAAGATAGAATATGGTGGAGGCAAAGGAGACAATCACACACATGCTTTGAGAAGTTTGAGGAAATCACAATTACTTTTTAAGAGAGGGGTGGTAGGAGAGATTAGAGCAAGATACAGTGTTTCACCTACATTCATTCACTTGAATCTCACAATGTAACACCCTGAGATGTAGGTGTTACAGATATCATTAGGCCCACTTTAAAGATGAGAAAATTGAGATTCAGTTTATATGAGACTGTTTAAGATTTTCTTAAGTGACTTTTCTATGATCACACAGCTAATTAGAGTCAAAGGTAGGATTTGAACAATCGTCTGTACTCTAAGTTAGCATTCTATCCACTATGCCACATTACCTCACAATTACAAATTAGTCTGCTAAATAGCCAAGTTGCTTAACCTTTCTGAGCCTGTTCTCTCATTAGTACAATTAGTACAATAATAATATCTGTAACATCTACTTCACAGAATTTTTATGAGGAATATTGGAATAGCATAAATAAAGTCCTTGGTAGGTAAAGCTTTTTTTAAAAGTTGTATTGACATGTTTGTTTTTATATTACAATAATTTACAGAGCCCCTCAACTCCATGAGAGATCACTTATAGAAAAGTAAAATGAATAATACAAGTAGCCTCATCTGAAACCACATGCCACATTCCACATCCAGAGGACCCTCCATTTCTATTTTTTTAATTAACAAATGTATTTTTGATTCCTCCTACCCCTACCCTATAGGAAGGAAGGAAGGAAGGAAGGAAGGAAGGAAGGAAGGAAGGAAGGAAGGAAGGAAGGAAGGAAGGAAAACAAAGAAAGAGAGAGGGAGGAAGAAAGAAAA
>NC_058131.1:409995074-410006890 GCF_016433145.1 Gracilinanus agilis | reverse complement strand
AGAAGAAAAGAGAAGAGAAGAGAAGAGAAGAGAAGAGAAGAGAAGAGAAGAGAAGAGATGAGAAAAAAGAAAAGAAATTCCTTGTAACAGATATGCATAATCAAGCAAAACAAATTCTCTCACTGACTGTATATGGAAATATAATGGTCTCATTCTGCACTCTAGACCCATCGTCGCCTCTCTGTTATGGATAGCTTGTTTCATCATCTGTCCTCTGCAGTCATGAATGACCATTATATTGATCATAGTCCTTATAGCTTTCGAATTTGTTTTTACAGTTTTATTGTTAAGGAAAACCTTAAAGTGTTGTATAATGTCAGTGACTATTCATTCTACTTTGAAAAGTACTTTGGAAGAAAAAGGAGAGGGGAGGACAGAAGACAGATTAAATAGGCAAAGAAGCAAAGACAGAAACAGAGACAGAGAAACAGACAGGGACAAACAAACAGAAAAAGACAGAGAAAAACAATAGGGAAGGAAGATAGAGAGAGGGAGAAGGTGAGGAAGAGAAGAGAAGGGGAAAGAGAAAAGCGAGAGAATGTAAAAAGAGAGACAGAGAGAAGATGAAGGAGACAGAAGAGGGGAGACAGAAGAGAGAAGAGAAAGAAAAAGAGTAGGAGAGAGGGAAGAGAGGGAAAGAGACAAAGACAGGGAGACACGGAGAGGAGGAGGGAAAGGAGCAAGGAAGGAGAAAGAAAGAAGAAAGGAGGAGGAGAGAGCAGAGAGAGGAAAAGGGAGAGGAAGAGGTACAAGAAATGACTAGAAACAGAGAGGGGGCTTTAATAGCAACTTTGGCATCCTGCAATTTCACACATTAAAACATATTTTTTTTAAATGACTACTGTGCTTATTGTATAAGGCTAAGCTTTCTACTCTTCAAAGTATTAATAAGGGCTTCCCATAGAGAAGACAAATACATGCTTGATGCATTTTTAATCCTTTGCCAATACATTTGAGTAAAGCTGTTTGCTGTTTCAATGACAGGATTTAACTTGCCCTTTTGCATTCAATATTTCTGATTGTTAATGACATTTGGAAAACACCAAAAGAGGCTCAAAAGGTACATTCTGGTCCAATTATAGTAGTTCTTCTCAACAGTTCTGAAGGCAATAAAGGACTAGAATTGAATGAGACTTGGGGAACATTATGAAGGCTTCTTTCCCATCAGAACCAAGCAACAGAAATGTCCCTACTGTTGGATCATTTTCCAGATTCTTACATTGGCCTCACCCTAAGGAAATGACGGCACATTGCTGGAACTTCTGTTAAGATCCACTCTGATTGCCCATCCCACAAAAAGCATATCTTAACATCAGGGGGACCCCATCTTAGCAATAGTAAAACTAAGTTCACAGACAGCATTTTGATTTCTCATCTAACTGAAAATCCAAAAATGAAATCTGTTTCCAACTAGATGAGGCAATGAGAGCCTTCAAACAAGTTATGGGAAGAAGGCTCTAAATTTTAAAAGGAGGAAAAAACTCAGAGTGGAAGATTTAACCTGAGCCAGAATATTAGTTTTTTTAATTATGTTTTTAAAGAGGAAAAATAATCTCAAAGTTAAAATGAAAGTATAAAATCAGATGAGCTCCTAAAAACATCCGTTGTGATATTTCATTATCGTGTTTGTTAATAACAGCATTAACGAAGTGCTCAGATACACAGTATGGTTAAATTCTATGCAGATCAATAGTTATTTTTTGCATCAAATCTTCTTTGCCTTTTAAGGAACTTCTTACAACTGACAATGAAGAGAAATAGGAAATGGGTTAGAGAGTGGTGGAGTATATGGTACGTGTGGATGTGGATGTGAGAAAGACAGAGTAAGAGACAAAGAGACAGAGAGACAGAGACAGAGACAGAGACAGAGACAAAGACAGAGAGAGTTCCCAGGCGATAACAAAAAACAATGCCATTTTCTTTCCTTGTGGAGTCATTTTGTTAAAGCCCTTTCAAACTTCCATAGTATGCATTCAGCCCTGACCTACTATTATAATGAGAAGCTCTTCTGTACATGCTACTATGTATCACAGAAAATCAATATTGCATTTTACTAAATTTGAGTTAATTTTATACCTTCCAGCCCTAGGAGACAAATTATTGCCATTAAGAAGAGAATTTCTATCCTTCCCCCTGCCTCCCCCACTCCACCAGCCAGTTGCTCGAATTTCAGATATGGTGAAACCTATCGCTATTTTAAATAAATAAATAAATATAAATATATAAATAAAAGTTGGGGGGGCAGTTGTTGGGGGAGCCATTTGAGAGATTTTAATAGCTAATAATAGGAGGTAACATAAAAGCACAAATCCAATTTAAGTGAAAGAATTCCTGTGTAAGCATTACTTGTCAGTCTTTGGTCGTACTGTATAGGGACCAGCTACTGAGCAGTGGCAGCAAAGAAATATAAAGTCCAGATTTAATTCTGATACAGAGAAATACAATTTCAAAACCGGACGTCTTATCATAGGCATGTCCCATTGGAGAACTCATTTCCCTAGCAAAAGGCTGTCACCACCATTATGTTGTACAAGGAACCAATTTACTACTACAGCTAAACAGGGTTACCAGTACTGTTGGAACTTAAGCATTTGAAGTTATCGCTAGGAAAAAAAATAGCATTTCAAATGTCAGTGAAAAAGGAAGGTATAATTGAAAAGTATCAATCAGAGAAGCGGAAGAGTTTAGAAGGCCAAGGCTGCAGTTTTACTCTTGGCCTTTTTTCTCTTTTCTTTTCTAATGCTTCTCTCTCCCCCCACCCCCACTTCCCCCATGCAAGTTCAAATTTAGCTGGATAAAATAAAAAGATTTCTGCTTGATACTTGTTCTGTGTCAGACATGAAATAAATGTTGATGGTTTCCCTCTACACTCCAGTGACTGTAATTTCACTATACAAAGTTGTTCACCCACCCTGGTTGAGAACTGCCAATCTGCAGAACATCAGAATGGGTGAAACAAAAACCTATTTGCTTTCTCCATTCCCATTAATCAATCTATTTACATGGAGTTCTATGATTGGATGAGCACTTCCCCATTTGGGGGGCTTGTCTTTGTGGAGAATTGAACCCACAAGGGACTTGAGGACCTGGGTTAGACAAATAGCAGAGAATAAAGTGACCCATGGCCAACTTCAATAGCAAGCAGTCTTGTTGAAGGGCTAGTGGGACACTTTGGACTATTGCTTTAATGACTTCAAATTTCAATTTCAATTTTGTTTAGGGAAAGATAAATTTCTTTGCACAAGAGTGTTGCTTCTCTCTCTCTCTCTCTCTCTCTCTCTCCCCACCCAAGCCCTATGGGTCAAATCAGTCTAAGGTAATCCTGGGGTAAGGCAGAGTGGGGAGAGAGAGGAGAGGGACTCCTTGAAGGAGAGAAAAATTGCCAAAGTTCAGCCTTAGATTTGGGGGTGGGGGGAAGAATGGCAGGGAAGAACCAAGAAAGTAATGGTTCCCTCTCCCTCTCTTTTTTCCCTTCCCTCTCCTCATCTCTCACCTTCCCAACATAGAATGAGATATCATCCTTCACTGCTTGTCAATCTTCTCTTTTAGGGTTTTGGAGTTTTTTAATGAATAAATACTATTATAGTATTCTAAGAATGAAAATGAACTAAAATTCCCAGATCAATAACAGAAGTATATAAATTCCTTAGGGAGAAGGATACAATAACAATAAACTCCACTGTTATTTAAAAGAGACATAAAACTATTAGAAGAAAATATTCAGAATGAAATTAGATCAGAATTGAATTTCTCAATTCAGATTTGGAAAAAATATGGAATTTTGATGACAAAGATTTAGTAAGATTTATTATGTGGCAAAGTCTATTATAAACAAGGGAATAGAAAGAAAAATAAAGCAAAATATAATTTGTCTTTTCCCTTAAGGAATTTACATTCTGATGGGGTTAGGAGGTAAAATCTATAAATTAGACCATTTAAGATAAATCAAGATCTCCCAAGACTCTGGAGGAAAAGAATTATGCCAAAGCTAAAGTAGTATAAAGGTCCTCAGTTCTTGAAAGCCAAGGTTCAGCTCCTATCAATTAAAGATAATTGAGGTAGAAGCCAGCAGTATCTCCTCATACTCCCTCCCCCCCACCGTATTCATCATAACAGAACTGTTCATAGACCCCTCATCTAGAAAATGAAGCCTTTTCCAGAAACTCACACTCCAGACAAACATAGAAAGAGGTACAGTCATCTGAGGCTTGAACTGGCTTCAAGAAGTGGGTCCTCAGAGAGTAGAAAATAGAGTTGTCTATGGACTCAAGAAAGAGCAAGTCCTAGCAATCAAGAGCTAAGCTGCAGAAATGAACAGGTCCAGGGATGCATTCTGGCACATATGCTATGCCGAGGAGAGAGGTTTCTGATAACTCCAAAAAAGTTCAGTGTACTAGAGGAGTAGGTAATCTTGGATCCATGTGTCTCCTACATGTGAACTTCACTATGATTTTACTCTCAGTTTGTTCCCACTCTTCCCACAGATAATGTGTTTTTTGTGTGTCCCAGGCTTTATGGGATGAATGTTTTTGTAGCTACTTTTCTTACCAGGTCATTTTATTAAATTTTTTCTCCTTGTGCTCACAGGTTGTTAACAGGAAGCACATAAGTTGGGGGCTTGTAAGCCATAGTCATAGCAGGAGGTACAAGCTACCCCCTAGAATGTGAGAGATAGTCATCTTTCCCCACTGGAACCCAACCTATAAAACTGTGAACTCAAGATAGGAGAGAAGCCCAGAAAAAGTTCTTCAGCAAAGGTATGTGTGATAGCATCTAGCATCTCACAGAAATTAATAAAACTTAATCCACCCAGGTACACCATCCAAAAGAATTGCATAGTACCCTTTAGTCCACTTCCTTTGGGAAGTGTAGTCCCAGTAAAACCCAAGAATCCCAAAATTTCTGGCCTGCTGCATAAGAAGATAAGAACAGATATTGTAAAACAAGATCTCTATCTAGGCTAATGTGGATCTAGTTCTACTTCCACCAAAGAAACTGCTCATATGATCACAGAATTAGACCTCGAATCCCTGAGCATCATCTAATCCAATGTTCTCATTTTTGTATGAAAAAACTGAAACCTAGGGAGTTTAAGTGACTTGCCCAAAGTCACACAAATAGTGTGTTAAGGTGACCCTGGGCTCTTGAAAGTTCTGCCAACAGACTGCAACCTTTGGCAAGAACTACCAAAATAGAAATGATTCAAGGCCCAGTAATGATCTGCATGCCTGTCATCTATGAGTCAGCCTAAATATGTTCAAAAAGAATAATGAGCTAGCATTTATGTAGCATTTTAAGAATTGCCAAGCGCTTTACTTATGTTAATTACTCTGTGAGTTATGTGCTATTATTATCTCCATTTTATAAATGGGGAAACCAAGGCTAAAAGGATGTTTTTTGCCAGGGTCAAACATCTAGTTAGTACCTGAATCAGAATTTGAACTCAAGCTGCATAGTAACTTCTGTGGCTCACAGTGGCTCATAACTAGCAACTAAGGCATAAGGAGGACTATCATTTGTATCAGTGAAACAAATGCAACACTGGCACAATCACAGAGCCCAGAGGCATTAAAGTATTTTTTGACCATAGAGTCAGTTCCCTATGTTAAATTCTCATGATAGATAATATCTTGTATTCAAAGATTGCTCCATAAACAGGAATTGAATCTTCAAAATCCATTAGAATTGGTTTGCTCATTTCACTGATGAGTAAATTAACAGAGCCTAGCATAAGGTCTAGCACATAGTAGGAACAATTAACATTTATCATCTCCCAGATGCAGTCACCGTCCCATAGTGCAATAAAACTTTCCTTTTAGTTATTGCTTAGTGATGTTTCCATCTGAATTGCTTGCTGGAATGCTGCTTATTACAAGAACCACTATGTAAGGTCAGGCTCATGAGACCTCCTTGATTCTTAGATGTACCTAAATCAGAAATGTTTAGTTGAAAAAGAACCATCCTTCAGATCCAGCAGTACCTGCTCTCATTCTTATGTTTCATGTTTATAGAAATGACAATTCCTCAATATACTAGTAGCAATTTGGATGAGTGGAAATAAAGAGCAAGATCATCCTGGCTGCATGGGACAGCATGAGCAGAGTACAGCATCAGGAAGCCACCAGTTGCACAGGGAGTAAGCAATGTATAGTACAATTTGAATTAAATATACAGTGTGTGAAGGAAGAGATTAAATGCAAGTAGGGACAGAAAGGTAGATTGGAATGTCATTATGGAGGACCTTGAAATCAAACTAAAGAGTTTTGAGCCAGAAAATTTTGAGCAAGGGGGTGACATGATCACAGTTGGGATTTAGGTAGAAATAGCTGGAGTATAAGGAAAAAATATTTAACTGGGAGGTCAGAACAACTTCATTTAGACTTCACTTCTGCCACTGACTCTGAGTAACCATAGGAAATAAAGGCATTTCATTGCTTAGGGCTTTAGTTGTTTTGTCTATTAAAATGAGAGGCTTAAACAAAGTTGTCTCTAGTTTAGAGCCACTTCCAATCTAGTCATATGTCCTAAAATGACTCTGGCAAGAGAAAATACAATGGATTGGAGAAGGGAGAAAATGGAGGCAGGGAGACAAGTTTGAAGGCTAATATATAAGATGTACCCAGTCTCTGTTAAGAATCTGGGGGGGTGGGCATTCTGTATTGAGCATTGCTCTGTGTCATCCCCTCCTTCCTCCCATACTGCCAAACCAAGTTAAGGATCCCAAACTTTTTAAAACCCTTGAACCAAGAAATGAGACACCAATAAAATGGTATTACAATGGACCTTTAGCCTCCACTCCTCCAAGAAATCATTGTTTAGGGGGGCTTTTTAGCTGCAGCAAAGTGCATTGCAGAAAAGCTAGCCAGACTGAAAAGATGGGATGCATTTCTGCTGCAGAAGATATGAGTTCATGGGGGGGAAATGGTATATTGATACCCTTTATCACACACAAAAAGATACAGTTTCCCTCTTGCTGTTTCAGCTTCAGGGGAAAAAAATCCTCGTTTCATTTTTTTTTTCCTCCAACTGAACGAAAAACAGCAGGATTAATATTGATGCCACAATGAGAAGAGCAAACAGACAGGCAGGGACAAGATTGCATCCAGCCTCCAAAACACAGTAAAGTTGGAGCTAAAATGTCATATGCATATGTAATTTATATGCAAAACTCTCCTATACCGCCACTACTAAGTGCCAAGTCCCCCTCCACATCCCCCATAGCCAGCCGCTGAAACTCTGTAATTTTATATTATCAGTCACCTACCAAGGGCAAGGCTGTCTGAGAAGAACACAGAAACTTTCTTAAGGCCAAGGTATTAAATTCTTCTCTCACATTGCTTTCCTGGTAGCTCAGCAGGCTTCAGCAGGAAGACCTATTTTTGCTTGCATGCAAGCAACGTCCCTGGCACTGACTGCGTGGAACAGACTGTAGGGACCCTGCCAAGATTCTGAAGCTCTGATGATGTGAGCCAACCTTAGACTAATAATTTTATATCTCAATATAAGTGAAAGAATTCCATAAAAATAGACCCTTTTTAACAGTATGGTGTTCTGTTCTGAGAGAGGGTTGAACAACACGGGTGCCATATGAAAATCTTTCTCCTCTTCCCAGCACCTAACTTTAGCATAGTCCATATGCCTATTTGCCTGAGTGCTGAACTTAGAGAAAGAATGCTGAATGAGAGGCCACCCGAAAAGCTCCCAGCCCTGGATCCTTTGGAGGTGAAATACCTAGCAGTGTGCATGTGACACGTTATGCATCAGGGATCCCAGAGATGGCAAGCCAAAAGAAAAAAAAAAAGAAAAAGGAAAGAAAGGAAAGAAACAAAAAAGAAACACACACACACACACACACACACACACACCAAGGTGGAAACAATTTGTACTGGTAAATGAATGTAGATAATAAATGAAAATTGGAATTATACAAATACATCCCTATCCATAAATCAATACAAATATTGAAATGATTTCTGTAGTAGTGTCTACAAATAGTCAAAGGGAAATTTAAGGCTCAATAGGAGCCCAAATTCAGTATCAGTCCAGGCTCCTCCTGAGTCTGTCTAGGTCATCTTATTTTGTGTTAGGCCCAGCCGTGTAAAGGCAAAGTCTGTGATGACAAGGGGGAAAATTACATCAGAAGCAGATCTCTGTGCCAGTCCTCAATCAGAAGATGTTACAAATCAGGGCCTGCTTCATTATTTTGTTGATTGTCTAGACTCAAAAAAGATGGAGAAAATGTTTAAAATGTAGATCTAACTAAAATTTTGTTCTCTGTACATGTTTTGTTTTGTTTTGTTTTTTCAGAGAGCTAGTTGTTAAATATTTACCAGCACATTCTTGGCTTTTTCTATCTCCTCAGAGACAAGGATGAAGAAAGTAAGGTGCAATGGAAAGGAATGCAGAGATTAAAGGCTAAACCCAGCTATGCTTAGAGTTTAAGTAACCGTACTAGGAGAAGAGGGTTGTCTACACATTCTGCTTCTTCCTTGATATTCAATTGTCAATTTAGTCAGTCAAACATTAAATATTTCCTGATGTTCTATTTTGGGCAGAGTGCTATCCTGGGTCCTGAAGAGAATGCAGATAAGTAAGCAGAAGAACATGTCTCCAGGGAGCATATAGTCAACGGGGTTAGATGAAAGGAATGCAAATAACTATAATACAAATTAAAATATGGTAAGTGAATAAGTACAAACAAAATGCTATCAGAGATCTGAGGAGGAAAATATGAGGAAGGGATCATCAGGCAGGGAGACTCAAAGAAACCTTCATGGATGTGATCTCTGAACTAAGTCTTAAAGGTAGAGTAAAATTTCAAAACAGAAAGACAGAAAGGTTAAGCAGGGTAAATACCTTTACCCACACGGGGTAAAGGAGTAAGGAGAAAGGGAGAGGAGAGAATTTTTTTAAACAAGAGTATGAATTGACCAAAGACATGGATGTAGGTACATCCCAAGTCAAATTTTAAAGCTTAGAATATATCTTAGAATATAAAGCTCAGGTTCAATATTGGATAGAAATTAAGTACTCATAGATCTGACAATTAACAAAAAATGGATTGACTTTGCAGGAGAAGGATATTAAACAAAGATATTTAGTAAGGATACCAAACTGATCCAGCATTAATCATAGGTTCCCTGTCTCTGTTTTGCTCATGAAGTTTAGCTGGTCAAGCATCTAAGATGGACTGGAACTTCTTGTGATTTTTTTTACCCTTACTTTCTAACCTAGAAACAACAGAAGAGGAAGGACTAAACAATTGGGCTTAAGTAAGTTGTCCAGGGTCATACAACTTGGAAATGTCTAAGACCAGATTGGAACCTAAGTCCCCCCAACTCCAAGTCTGGCACCTTGCTGCCTTCTCTCTTTACTTTTTGCTCTCAGGTAACTGGAATTGATGTCAATTCCCTGAGCCTTGAGTCCCCTGAGTCAATTAAACCTCAAGGATGGTTTCAACAGCTTTTAAGGAAAAGAGGCAGCACAGCATACATGACAGTAGGTCTCTAGTAGATAATCTTCCTGCCACATAATTTCTTCTTACACCATTTTACACAATGTATCTGAAGCTCAAGAAAGTTAAGTGATTTGCCCAAAGATGCAAAGGTAGTATGGTTCACAGGAAGGATTTGATTCCAGACTCTATGACTCCAGGGCTAGTACTTTTTCTACTACATTTCTTGAATTATGAGAAAATTCCTCTAGAAAGTTATATAATTTGGGGGAAAATTAGGAATTCTAGATGACAGAATTGAGGAAGAAATGTATAACAGCTATAGGGCAATCTTTGAGTTAAAGGTATGGGTGGGAAAAATGAAATGTCATCTCTAAGATCCCTCTTTCTGTTGAAGGCACCATAATTCTTTTAAACCTTTACCTTCCATCTTAGAATCAATACTGTGCATTGGTTTTAAAGCAGAAGAGTGGTAAGGGCTAGGCAATGGGGGTTAAGTGACTTGCCCAGGGTCACACAGGTAGGAAGTATCTGAGGCCAGATTTGAATCTAGGATCTCCTGTCTCTAGGCCTGGCTCTCAATCCACTGAACCATCCAGCTGCCCCCGTAATTTTTATTCTTCTTCTCTTATTCCAACCTCAAAAAATGGCCATCACTTATCACTTTCACCTCCAAGACATTTTTATCTTCTATCTCCTCTCCATTTACAATGATAGCACTGATTAAGGTCCTCATCACCTTTAGCTTGGACTACTATTAATAGCTTTTTTTTCTTAACCTTTACCTTCTGTCTTAGAATTGATAAAACATCAACTCTCAAGTGGAAGAGCAGTAAGGACTAAGTCATTGAGGTTCAGTGACTTGCCTAGGGTTAGATAGCTAGGAAGTGACAAACCAGATTTGAATCCAGGTCCTCTAGACCCCAGGCCTGGCTCTCTTTCCACTGAGTGACCCAGCTGCCTCTTTTAATAGTTTAATTGGTCTCCTTATTCCCAGTATCTCCCCACTGCAATCCATCCTCCATACAGCTGCAAAACTATTATCCTCAAAGCATAGATCTGCTCAGAAATCTTCCATATGCCTATGGAAGTGGTCTCAGAAATTTTTTGATCATGCACTCCATCAGTAAAAACCATCTGAGCATGTGCACTTAATATATATAAATTTACTTATTCACAAAGAATATATTACTATGTCACTAATAGAATGAATGACCTTGGAATCTTCAATGTCTCACTAAGCTCCTAAGTGCTCCATGGTGCCTACTTTAGCCACCTTCATGGCCATTGAAACAAATATTCTCATCTACCCATTCCACCAGGGGAAGTCTTCACCTGCTTGGGTTGGATGTCCCCCTAACTCACTAACAGATTTGAGGCATATTGGTTATGCTCAGCCTGGTTTAGTCTGTCTGCTGAAATGATTTTACTGAGGTGTGACCACTGAGAGTACTACAGCTTCTTGGAACCACAGGTGAGTGTTGGGGTGATAGGTGGACACCAGAGGTGGATGAGCAGCTCTGAAAAGAGCTCAGCAAGCCCTCACACCAGAGATGCTAATCTTCCCTGAATATCCTCTAGTATATACACTACATATACATATATGTATGTGTGTGCACACATGTGTGCACTTGTATATGTCTTTGACCATGAGTTCTTGTCATTCTCACAATAGTCTTATTAGGCTGGTAGAACAACTATTACTACCCATATTTTACCTGCAAAGAAATAGGTTAGGAGAGGTTAGAAGATTTGCTAGTAAGTAATAAAAGTGAGAACTGATACATGAAGCCAGGTCTGCTCACTCCCATTTCAGGGCTCTTTCCATAACAGCATGTTTCCTTTCCATTCTTAAGTTGTGAAGGGAATTGGTGACAACATAAGCAAGTCAAATACTGACAAATACCATTTCAAGATTCTTAGATAACCCTAAAAAGTTCGTTTAGAGAAATACAACATAAAGAGCTAAAAAAATAGAACTGATAAAATTTTCTGAGAAGACTTGATGACTACTTTCATGTAATTTTTAGATTAGCTGGTGAGTAAAGTATTCATTAAAATTTCATTTTGGTGGGGGAAGGTCATGGATTAGCAAGCTGGCCTGGACTAGTGAATATTTCTTTGTCTGGAAGTCAAGATATTCTAGCCTTCATTCTGCTGCTAACTTGGATGATTTAGGCAAGCCAATATTCTCTCTCTGAACCTTAGTTTCCTCATTTATATGTAGCCTGGGCATGGCTACATGGCATACATTTATATGTACCCATGGGCATGGGAGGGAGGTACTAACACAAATCTCTCTCTCTCTCTCTCTCTTTCTCTTTCTCTCTCTCTCTCTCTCTCTCTCTCTCTCTCTCTCTCT
>NC_058131.1:409966978-409990166 GCF_016433145.1 Gracilinanus agilis | reverse complement strand
ATAGCCAATAATAATCTATGCCCCCTCTACAAAGGAAGGAGGAAGGGAGGGAGACAGGGAAAGAAAAAGGGAAGGGAGGGAGGGAGGGAGGGAGAAAGGGAAGGAGGAAAGGAGGGAGAGAGTGAGGGAGGAATGGAGGAACGAAGGAAGTGAGGAAGGGAGGGAGGGAGGAAAATTTATTACATGCATATGACGCAAACACTTTTAAGAGTTTCACAAATATTCTCTCACCTGATCATTACAACAAAACTAGGATGTAGGTAATGTTATTATCTCCATTTTGTAATTGAAGATAGGCCAAAAACACCTGTCCAGAGTCATACAGTTGGTAAATGTCTGAGGCTAGTTATGAATTCGGGTCTTCCTGACTTCAGGTCCAGTACTCTGACTACCATTCTACCTCATTAACCAAGGGGTCCATGTAAAGGTTTCAGGGATGCATGAACTTGGAGGAGGGTAAATTGAATCTCTTTTCAGTAACCTTTGCTTTCCTTTGCTACCTTATGTATTTTATTTTATGTATTTGAAAACATTTAGAGAAAAGGTCCATAGGTTTCTGCAGACTGATGCCAAATTTTAAAAAGTTAAGAAAATTCTTGCTTTAGTTTGGTCCCTTATTTTTTAAAGATGGAGAAACCAACGTCCTGGTGGATTATGATTTGCCCACAATCACAATAATAACTGGCAGGGCCGGGTCCTCTAATACCCAGCACTTCAAATTCCAAATTTAATACCTCAATACTGCCCCTTGTAGAAAGTTAACTTTATCATGGCTCTAAAGATGAGGAAATTGAGACCCAGAGAGGAGAAAGGACTTGTTCACAGTCATAGGGAGTTAGTGCAAAAGTCAGAAACCCAGGTCAAACAAAGTAACAGAGTGGAAATTTCAATCCATTGTCTTTCCTTTCCCAGAGCCAATTCTAAAGCATCTGTGTTTTTCTAAAGTTAAAGATCTTCTATAGTTGACTCTTCATTGTTTCTATTTTGTATTTATATATGTTGCTATTATGTGTAAAAGGCCAGAATTGGCAGGAAGGCAAATAGATGATCTCAATTCTATGCAATATTTTCCAGTAGTACCATTGAAATACCATTCATTCTATCCTGGCTGCATTGATCGGTAATTTCATTTTCTAATTGCAAATAAAACCTCTCACTGCAGCTGAAACAGTACTCTTTTGGATGGAACTTCACAGTTTTATTTTAGCTTCATGGCTTAAAGATGCTCTGTTACCATCATTCTTAAATGGTAATTCCACTTTTCCAATTAGATTGCAGGAATGCACCAAATAAATGGACCTTTATCCCCCGAGCCATAATATCAACCTAACTACTGAGACTAGGGCAATGAATAGCCCAGTAAGCCTTTCCTACTGTTTTTGTCCTGGTTCAAAAACCCTGCTCCCTTAGTCCCTTATAAATGAGCAGACTCCCGAGATGGAGCTTAATATCGGAAAGTTGACTAAAGTAATTTGAACTCGTTCTGAGGAGTAATAACATACATGGTAATAAAGTTAAGCAATAGACCCTTTCAGATAAAGGAAGAAACAGGAAAGTTAGCAGGGTTGGGTTTCCTGAGGGATCTGGCCAAGATAATATTTCTCACTTTCTATTTCAGAAATGTAGCTATTTTCCAGGGTAAAGGAGTTGGTCTTTCACAAACCTAATCACAGAAAAAGGCTCCAGATAACGAGGTGTTAAATTAACTGTAAAAATGTGGCCACACCGAGTGATCCCTTTATGAGGTATGAATGAGTCCCTTGAGTGAATCAGAAAGGAAGCAATGCCATAATATGAAGAATAACAGGCCACACCTCTGAGTGACCTTTAAAAGTCAGTTCAGTGAGTCCAGGAGACAAATTCAAAGGACCCCACTCCTGATGGGACTAATAGAAGATACAAAGAGCCGGGGCAGGGAGAGGCAGGGGCAATGAAACTTTAGGAAATCCTATGGAGGTGGGAAAGCAGAAGCTTGAGGAGAGCACCTGCCATAGAAGGGGGCCAAGGTCTCCAGAAGTAAGGCTACCTGGGTTAATCTAACATGAGGTGTGTCTAGACAGAAGCTGTGTTGCTGAAATTTCCCCTAAACTAAACATTCCAAAGTGATAAGCTAATGTGTTTTTTTTCTCTTGAACTACTTCATGGGAACCTAAAGTCTTTTTCTCTGACTTTGGAAAATATCAGTTTATATTTCTTTATTTTAAATGTTTGCTTTTTCTTTATAAACAGTGTTAACCATTGTATTTGCAAGTAGAGCTGTACTTATTGGGAATATAGTTTGGAGGAAGAAATGAAGATGGAAACATCTTCAGAAAAAAGATAGAAGCAGAATTGACATTGAAGCATCTTTCCATAAGTGTTCTTTCCGACCAGAAGCTCAAAGATAACAAAAAAATAAAGAGAATTATAGATCCCATATTTTTGAAGATTGAGAAAGGAATATTTATATTGGGAACTCCATCTGGACAACAAAACACTAATAGGATAAGGAAAAAATAAGAGTGGTTGAATAACCCTAATCACAGCTCCACCAAAGCACTAACAAATCATATCAGAATTAACAGGTACCAGTATATTTCACATAATTAAATTGAAGAATAGATTTAAAGTCAGAGAGAACCTTAGAGATCATCTAATCTAATTCCCCTCCTCAATTTTACAGATGAGGAAACTGAGGGTCACAAAATTTAAGTGTCTCATTTGAGGATATACAACTTGTAAATAGAAGAGAGAATTTAAATCCATTTCTTTAATCTCCAGAACCAGGGTTCTGTCCATTGCACCACTGGGATAAGTGAAATGTTACAGATTCAGTTGATTTCACAACTAGATAATAAATGTTATGAAGTGGGTGATCAAAAGAAGATTTATATTTGTTGAATTGAATTGAATCTTATTTAAGGTATGCCCATAGTACTTTTCCTTCCCAATCAAAATAAGCAAAACTAATTACAAAATGTATGTCTGTATTCAGTGCAAAGACAAAGGTTCTTCACCTACCCTATGATTGTTATACTAATATTAAATTAGTATAAATAATATATGAAGCTGGTGTAAATTCAGTAGAGCACAGTTGAAAAATGTTATCCCACACAGAAAGAGCTTTTGGCAAATTATATAACCACTTACAAGGGAAGGTAGAAAACAGGTACTAATAGGCACAGTCCCATTGTGTAGCCTCAAAATGGGCAGGGAAAAGGAGAGTATCCATATTCCAATTAAAAGCCTCTAGAACCTCAGGGTTCAGTCTTATATATAATTCAAAACAAAAGCCATTGGCTACAATTGACAAATCCAATGCCATATACCCATTGTCCATCTTTATTATTGCTTTGTGAAATGAGTTTCATTTGTTCTAAAAGTATTTCTGTAGACTTTTGGCTGTTTGTCATGTCCTGAGACATTTATCAGTCATTTTCCTCCTTTTGACAGGAAAGTGATCATTTTCTTAGAGCTGACTTAGGATGATGAGACAAGGCAAGGCAACAAACATTTATTAAATGTTTATTATAAGTTAGGGTTAGGGGAACCTTCTACATCTAGATTGTTTTGCATTTTAGCTTGCCAAGAACTTAGATTAAGAATGATATTGTAGTCATTAATTGCTACAAACATGTTCTCACTAAGCTTGGATTTCGAGATGTCAGTCAATCTAAATATGCAAGGCTTCTTTCTTGCATGGAGAAAAACCAAGTATTTGTAAGCATGCCTCCATTCATTGGTTCAATTTTACCTCCATTAGCTTCTAGTCCTTCTTTGACATATATGAAGAATTTTACATTTATTAAATCCAAATAGTATTTTGATATCTGAAGAAACTCTTCAAAAAATAGCTGTTTAATGGGTTCTTGAGTGAAGATATACAATTTAATGCCATATTGACTGATTGTGATTAATGTGATGAAGTGATTAATATGATATTTTGATATGATTGACTCCCTCTTTGGCTTGAAAGGTATGCTCATTTCTATTCAAAAACAGTGATAATGGTTTTAAATCTAAAGAGAATTAAAGCAGGCTTTGACTTCCTCCCTGGAAGATGCCACAATTTATATCAATTATTATATTAAATGGCATATTTTAGATAGAAAAGTTTTCCATGTGGACATTAAATATTTGCGCATTTTGATTATTCTTAGACCAGTATTATATGACTAAGCAATTAGCCATCAGTGTGGAATTGAGACAAAGACTTTGTAGTCATCAATAAAAGGTTATGACACTTTGGTGATGCTCTTTCAGTAATGACTAAGACAATTATATGTTGCTTATTATACTTATAAGATTTTTTGGTGCCATTTTTGTACTCTTAAGCCAAGATCCTGTTTTCTTATAAGTTTTTATAGTTTTATAGAGTAATATAAATATGAATTTTTTGTACAAAGTACACAAACATATCATTGGTCTGTTTTTGGAAGAGTCATTGATATTCTCATTTTGGGGTAACAATTATGTGATACCTTATGTTAAGAAAAACAGAATCAGGATTATATCAGAGAGGAAGCAGGTTTATAAATTGTTTCATTAGTAACGCATGAGGCATATGAGCCAATAATTATGGATTTTATCCAGACCTCCTACTTCCTTGCTTTGTAGGGAAGTCAGCTTTTTCAGTCACCTTTCTTTATATAAGCATTCAGTTATTCATCTTAATTAACAGTATTTAAATTTTTTTGCATTTAATCTCTTTTGTGTTTTCATTGTGTTTGGGCTTTTTTCAAACATACAGATGATCAAAAATTTTATACTTTCTCCTTCTTGTGGGGTACTTATTCTTCCCATTTATTTGTTTCTCAAGACTCTCTAGTATACTTTTTGATTGATAATGCTTTTTTTTTTAATTTTCCTCTTTGTTCTCATTTAACTCTCATACTTTTTGGCTTTCACTTTCAGTTATTGTTTTAAAGTATTGAGAATTTCTGATATACTTTTGTGTTGTTGTTGCCATTTTTGGCTTTAACTGGACAATATGTTGTTCAAGTTTTCTAGTTGTTATTTCACACTGGCTAAATATTCATGTAATCTTCCAATGCCTTTCTGTAGGATTCAATAGATTCCTCAAGCTGTTTCTGCCATAGTGGTAGTTAATATTAATCCTTGGGAGAATTTCTAGATTGTTCCACCTGTACTCCTATGATCCTTACCATAATATCTGTCATACACTATTGTGTAAAGGTTCTAAAATAGTTTTAAACTCTGCCTTACATTGTAGGAGAATATATTTGTCATGATATGTAACAAATCAAAAAAATTTTTATTATTATTTGGGAATAGTTGGTCTATTAGTTAAATTTATCCCTACAAACTCAAATTGCCTTTAAAGATTCCAGTTAAAATATACTAAACTCTTGAAAATCTTTCAAAATATCGAGGCTGTCTCTGCTATCCTTTTCATTTTTAGGTCACATTTCAAGAATTTGTGTCAAATATAGATTTTTCAGTGCTTTAAAGTTGTTTGGATTTTTCTTCTTCAGATTCCCAAAACTAATTTCTGCCCTTATTTCATCTAACCTTAGTTTAGAAAGGAAGTTGCCTTTTAAAATTGCTTAGCCTTGATCTGCAATAAAATGTTACATAAGTTGGAACTATGAATGTCATTGACAAAACAGTTTTAAGGCTTTTTTAAAGCTAATAATTGTATTACAATAGAACAGTGATATATTATAAAAGTATCCATTTTTTTTCAGTTCATTTATTATATACTCATATTTGCTTGGCTCAGAAGTGAGCACTACTTTAACTTAAGAAGTCCAGAGATCAAGTGTGATTTTGGATATCTACTTCTGTGTGACAATAGGTTAGTCACTTAGCTTTTGTTAGCCTTAGTTTCTTCAACTATAAAATATATATAAGAAAAATATCTGTTTCCTAGGCCTGTTGTGAAAATCACTAGAGACCAACTGACCAGTGTTCATGGTTCCTTCACAGAAGAACTGCATACCTACCACTTCAGTCTTGGGGCATCCAGAGTTGAGTCCTGCTTTATATTATGCACCATAGTTAGCATATCCCTAATTGGCCATTGCCCTTCAAGTGCCTCACAATATAGATGGGCTTTGAAAGAATGATTATTATGATTCTGATTTTTATTAGCATCCTCTTAAGTTAGTATGCAAGAAATATATATCAATGTACTTTTTGGACCAAGTTGTGCTGCTTTGTTCTAAAAATACAAAAAATGGCCCAAAAGGCCAAAAAGATAATAATCCTCCTTGGGTGAAATGTTTCACTGCAGATGATGATCACCACTATGGCAGGTAAACCATGATTGTGCATTAAATGGACTGAACACATGAACACTTTTATTATTCCCAAGTGCCCCATTATAATATGATCACCTTGTCAGATATAGGCAAAGGCTGGAAAATACTTTTTTGTTAATGAAGTTCATAGCTCCGACTTATATAATAAAAAAAAAAAAAGCACTTGAAGGTACTGAAAATCTACATTGACACAAACTCTGGAAGGGCTACCTAAGGGAAAAAAGGATAGCAAAAAACAACTATGATATTTTGAAAGATTTTAAAGGGGAAGAGATAGGCATACTTTAGAATGGAATTTCAAAAAGCCCTTTTGAAGTTTTATGGTATGAATCCATCAACAGACTTACTATATCAAAACAGAATAATTTATTTTAAAAAAACAAGTTGATGTTTGCTATAATCATCATGTGTTGAATGTATTCTCCCATAATATATAGCTGATGATAAAAATATTTCTGGACTCACATCTCCAAAGCTTAGTATATAATAAATGTTTTTTCATTCACTTACTTAATTATTTAAAAACATCATTCTGATAAGAGTTCTATAGGCTTTACCAAACTGCCACAAGAGGTCCATGATAATCATACCTACAAAAATGGATAAGAATCTTTGCGGTAGACAAACTTTACTTGTTTCAGAATAGTTCTGTGGTCTTGTGCCTGACTGGAGTACATCAATGGTTACTATCATGAATATTGATTTTGAGAAAAAAAAATGTTTTTAATGAGGACTAGTCAAAGGAATAATCTTTTTTTTTTTTTGTCTATGTGTGCCTGTTTTTGATTTGGAATTTATTGTTACTCTATAGACATCTCACGGGAAATATGTATGTCTTAAAGAAATCAATTTCATATATTTGAAAAGATCCATAATTTAATTGATGCAGAAATATAGATTCCACTAATGTAGACTGTAGTCCCTCCAGGCCTAGCAGAAGATCATTGGGCCCATCACTAACAAGATTCATAATCTTTGGGCTAACGTTCTTATGATGAGTCACTCCCCACTCAGAGAGATGGGTAGTTGACTGACAAACACTTTGCTAAGCCCCCTACTCAAAGCCCTTCCAATTTGGAAGATTCTGCTAGACTTTGTGCTCTCCAGCACCACTTTCATGAACTTAAACCAATTCTACATCATAAGGTAGTAAGAAAGCTAGAGTTTAATGAAGGAAAATAAAAACTTTTTGAGTCATTAAAGTCAAATGAGGGGGGGATATATGGAAACAGCTGAAGTAATTAATGAATCCATAGTGCCAGACACCAAAAATCAAGGGAATTCTAGCCACAGTTTATGCATCCTTCCCTCACTTTCTCCTAATTGACTTATTCACAGGTGCCAGCAGGCTTCCTTATCCTAGACTGGTACATTAATAAAGGATTGTAGCTTACTCCTGAGTATAAAGCATTATGTGTTCTAATATTGAGGAATCATTTACAGTTAGTATATTGTTTTGGCAAAACTGACCATTTCCTAGATGGACTTTACATGTCTTGAATTAGGGTAAAAGTAATCCATGTGACTCTGTCATTGCCTAGAACATATCCTCATATTATACTTTTTTTATTAGATAAGGATAGGATTGGATCTGTGGTTTTTTAAGGAAAGGAAACTCTCAGATGAGGATCTTAAATCTGCCTGAGTAGGTGGAAACGTTCTCTGAAGCTTATATTCTTAGAAAAGTGCTTGAACATGTCTCTAGAGCTCACAACCCTACATAACATTTCCTCTAAGAAGATTCAGAATTGGGCCTATTTCAGACATCAGCCTCTAGTTCATGTACAGGTATCTAAAGAAAGAGTAAAGTTCATTTCATTCATAGGTTATAGGATAGGCATGTATATTACCTCAACACAAAATACCATGCCACACAATCAGAATATGTCAGAAAAATTAATGAGCCCAGGGTTTCCTGGCTTCAAAATCAGCGCTTTACCCATTATGGCACACTGTCTCTCTTTTTTCTTTCTTATCCTAAGCTGGGTCTCTCATTTAAAGTTTTTATTTTCCTCCATTAAACTATAGTTTTGATATTACCTGATGATGTGGAATTGGTTTAAGTTTATGAAAGTGGTGTCAGCAGAGCACAAAGTCTAGCAGAATCTACCAAATTGGTATACTCTGGGGGCAGGGGCATTCCGCTAGTAGAGGATTACTACCTAACTGTGATGTGACACATTTTTCTGAAAAAACTTTATGGTTCTATGATTTCATCTACATGTTTATTCCTTTTCCCCATCATTATCAAAGTCTCTTTGTCTTACCTGTAAAATGGGAATAATAATATTTTCATTATATATGTTACCAAGGGTCATTTGTATAATCACATAACTCGAGCCAAGAAGAATATTTGAAGACTCTTTAGTCCAACTTAAACTCATAGATGAGAGAAGTGAGCCCCAGAATAGAATAATGGCTTTCCTGATATCACAAAAATAGCAAACAATAAGAACTAACATTTGAATCCAAATCCTCTGACTCCAAATTCAGTATTTTTTCCACTCTACCACATATCTCTCAGGGTTTATCACTTTGACATCACATAAAGGGGAGCTGTCATTGTTATTAAAAAAAAAACATTTTCTCGAATTGTAAGTACAATATTGGTACTCATCATTAATTTGTTCCAGAAAGCAGGTTGAGTGCCAAGAAGGTTGAATGCCAAATGAATTTTTCCCATAAGGAATAATATAAATTGAATTAATCCAATCCAAGCACCTAGAAAATTCAGATTTTATAAGGCATTTCATGTGTTGATAGAGTTGAATTTTACTAAATAAATATTAATAATACAGAGACACAAATAAAAAACAATAACTAGATTAAATAAAATAATTTTAACTTAATTTGTATTGAAAGGAGTTTATGGTGGGGAGGAGAAATGTTATTTTCTGGAAGAGAAATTCCCTTTCATAATATCTGAGAGCAACTGCCCTTTTAGAGTTCTTTTTCTTTCTCTTTTCTGTCCCTTATCACCACTGAACCCTATTTGAGATTTGCCAGGTAGAAGCTTCACAATAAACCTTTCCAATGATGTTTGTTTTTATCTGTTTCAAAATTCCTCTAAAGTGGGCATTTAACAAATTTATGATTCTGATTGTTAAAGCTTTATTGGGGTGACATTTTTCCAACAAAGTTTTACACTTCAATTAATTTTGCAAACATTTCCTTGATTATTGAAGTGGAGAAATCTTCCTTTGCCTCCATCTCACCTGAAGAAAACTCCCCTGCCACAAGCTGTTGCTGCTTCCTTTGAAGTTCCTGCAGCAACTCAATATTTAGCTCTTTTCTTTATGCTCCTGAACTAACAAGTGATCCTTTGTTTCGGCTGGAGTGGGAGTACACTTCTCAAGATTGCAGTGCCAACAAGTTCTAGCAAGAACACCTTAGTGCCAAGCAAATGTCGAATATTACTACCATTTTTTCTTATCAAAATGCATTGAATGCCAAATCCTATGAGTTTTGAAATTGAGTACCAAGGTTTGACTGTACTTAACAAATAAGCAGCTTACAGCAGAGCCAAATTGGTGGCATACAGGCCAAGCCCCAGATAAACTCGCCCAACATTCCCCTCTAAACAACTTGAAGACAACATCTCAGCCAAAAAAGAAGGTCATAGGGAAACATCTTTCCAGCCTAAGACAACTTAGGAGGTTGGCAGGAGAGGTCTGTGACATCAGAGCACAACATTTAGTCCAGAGACAGTAAGAGGGTCAGATAACTGGTTAGAAAGAGGTTGCAGAGGACCCTTACCTAGCACTGTGTGCATCTGGTACTGATTGGCAATTCTATTGCCCACAAGTAATTCTGTGTTACAGTTCTAGGGTAGAGGGGAGTGCTTATGGTCAGTCCCAAGGGATCAAGGGCCCTGCTTACCATTGCAGAGTCAAGAAGAATACTAATACTTAGCAGCAGGATAGTGGAGGCCCTTACTGTATAAAGAAAACAGTACAGAGCACTTCTCCTCAAATCTCACCACCTCAGAAATGTCAAAAACGTTTAGTTCTCCAGAATGAGCTCTGAAAATTTCAATTAAAAAAAACCCTGAACCTTGGGACAGTGCCTTCCCACCCCCGTGTGAGTATAGTCAAACTTTAACATGAAATTCAAAGTCAAGATATAGGCTAGAAAAATGACAGACCCCCCCCAAAAAAAAACGACCATTAAAAAGTTACTACAGTAGCAGGAAAAACCAAGACATAAACTCAGAAGACAATTATATGCAAATATCTATAATCAAAGCCTTAAAGTAAAATGCTAATTGGACCATGGCCAGTAATATTTCCTGGAAGAGTTAAAGAAAGGCATAAGAGTAGTAAAGCAAAATGAACTGATGCAAAGTAGAGTAGGAAAAACTAGGAAATAATTGTGCACAGTACCAGCAATATTGATCAACTGTAAAAGACTTGCTACTCTGATTAATATGATTCAAAATAATTCCAAAGGAGTCATGATAAAAAATTATTATTAACCTCCAGAGAGAGAACTGGCAAGCTCCGAGCATGTATTGAAGTATAATTTTCTTGTTTACCTTTTTTTTTTTTACTTTTTCACAATATGGCTAATATAGAACTCTGTTTTGCATGGTTTCACATATATAATTGATATCATATTGTTTGCCTGCTTGGTGGGTGAATGGGAGGGAGGGAGAGAATCTGGATTCAAAATTTTAAAAGAAAAATATTCTTAATAAATTAATGGTTTTTTAAAATAGCTACAGGACTATACAGTTAGAAATTTCACTACCCTCTATAGTAATAAACCTGAAGAAGAAAAGTCAGACATGGTCACTGCCCTCAAGTATTTGAAGGGTTATTATAGCTGTCCAGCAGCTATACGATGTTCATTTCGTGGGTCAATCACCTAAAAGGGAGGCTGGGAACTGAAGGAAGTATGGGTGGAAGGGTTTAGAGATTAAGAGAGAGGGAACATGAAGAAGAAAGAAAGAAAGACACAGAGACGAATAGTTCAACAGCATGGGATCAGTCTGACTTGCTCCTCTGATGGTAAAAAGAGAGCGAGCCACATGTGAACCCAGTTTTTATTACAGAATCAAGGAATTGAGAATGGGAGGTAGTTAATGAACATGTGACATGGCAGAGAATTTAACACTGGCTCATTTAACAACCACAAGAATAAAGAGGTAGATGCTAAGACAAGGTAGAAGTCAGCACCCTGTCCAGAGATCCAATTGACCTTTGGACTGAAAGCTTGGGGAATGGTCAGAATACCATAAGATTAGAGTTTCACTTTGTTACAAGGAGCAAGAAATCAATCATGTGAAATACAAGAACCATGTCCACAAGTCTGGTACATGAGAAGATTGCTCATAAGAGTTTGTTTTTGGTTACATCTATAATATTTACATGATTTGTTCATGCCTGGATCCCAACAGTTATTACAGGGAAGAAGAGTTAGCCTTGTTTTTATAGCTTTCTAGTTCATTTAATGCGATCTTTCTCCATTTGTGTAGAGGGAGTTTCATCCCCTCCTCCTGCTGGATTGCCAACCCAGTCCAAGTGATTATTAATAAACTTTATGGAAAATATAAAATTTGGAGATATTAATTTTAATATACTACGTTGGAACATAAGTTCCTTGAGGACAGAGAATATCTTTTTGCTTTTAGTTGTATTTCCAGCATTGAATACAATGCCTGGCACAGAATAAGCACTTAATAAATGTTTGTTGCCTGCCAATCTGCCAAATGACAGGTATAATGTAGAGGCTGACTTTTAACTCAATATAAGTATATTTGTATTTATTTTACATTTATATTTATATTATTTGTAATATAAGTAATTCTATTTATAAGTAATTTAAATAAAAATATAAATTATATTTATAATATAAGTAATTTAAGCTGTTCAAAAGTGGCGTGAATTATCTCAGGAAGCCAAATACTCCAGTCATCAAGTAGAAGTTTTCTAAGAAAACTATTATTATTATTATTATTCCTATTGGCTCCCAGAGGAGCATAGGGCTGCAACCATCTCATGCCAACGTGCCTATTCTGGGCAACTTCCCCCAACTGGGCATCTCACGCCAACGGATTCTGTTCTGGGCAACTTCCACCAACTGGGCATATCTTTAGGCCAGGTCTGTTTTGGCCTTCCGACTTTTCTCCTCCCTGGTGAGTTCCATATTTTTTTCATAGCGTCCTGACTGATGGGATACTGAATTGTTCTTTCCCAGAGTCTGGTATTGGAGATCTTTTCAGGCCATCTGATGTTCAAGATTTGTTGGCTTTTGCCAGCACGCATTGTGGACTTTGTTGGAGAGCAATCTTCCAGACTAGGCGATTGTTGGTTTTGTTGGTTTAATGAGGTTGCAGTTTCTATAGCAAGTGAGATTTTTACGGGGTGAGGTTGCTAGCCTCGTGCCCAACCCTCCTCCTTTTTCAGCCGGGCTTGGGACCGTCCTTGGCGGAGTTAAGAAAACTATAATGACCACTTATTGAAGATGTCATCCTTCAGACACAGGTTATCCTTTATGACCTCTTTATCAATTTGTATTCTATGATCAAGCTTGAGGGGGAGGAAATAAAAGGACAGTATTCCAAGAGGAGATACAGCTTAATATGGTCTTTGACAAAAGGATATGATTTTAATGGGCAGGTGAATGGAAAGTATACAAAGAAGGAATGTGATCTAGTCGGATATGAGTTGTAGTCCTGGTTCTATAACACTTTCTATATAAGCTTTGACAAATCACTTGCCCTAACCTATTTGGTAATCTGAAAATAATTGGAAGCAATTATCACTATACTCTCTTCTATCTCTGAAATTGCATGATATATCAAAGAAGTGTAAGATTATAGATGTAAAACTAGAAGAGACCTGGGAGACCATGTAGTCCAACTCCCTAATTTTACAGATAGGGCAATTGAATAATTTGCCTAAGATCATTCAATCAATCTGGAACAGAGCCAAAAGTCTATCTCAGATCCTGTTTCTGTTTCCTTCATGTTGTATCCATTTGTATGAACAAGGAGAAAGGCAGGGAAAAAAAAGTTCACTTGGGTTAGGTAAGTTCAACTACCACTACCACCTCAACCACCATTTCCTATCAAATCCCAATGAAGATTCTTAGAACCCTGAACTCAAGAGTCTTGGGAATAGCATTAGTCTTGCTTCCAATCCAGTCCCCAGAGCCCTCTTCCAGGAAAATAACTCCTATGGAGAAGACACCAGACATTCCCACCAATTGCTAACCAACTATCACCAAGAACATAAACAAGCCAGCCTAACTGAAAATTATCAAAGGCAACCTGAAAGAGAAACTAGAGATATAAGTCAAGTCAAAACCACTACTACTTTGATCATCACTTCTTTTCTAATCCTTATGGAAATAGCCTAAGTCTTTAAACCAAAGCCTTGGGAATATGTGGGCTCCTCACATACTAGGTCCTGCTTTCAGCCTGGTTCCTACAGCTATCACTAATGGGAGCAATCAAGTAGCCCTAGTCATCACCACCAAAATCAAAGGAGAGCAAGCCCAAGAATCTCAAGATTGGCAATGCCCCTAGAGCCCAGACCACCATTTCTGCTTTCAGGTCAGTCCTTAAAGCTGTAATTATGGGAAGAAATCCTTATGAGGATGTGGCCTAAGAACCACTTCTACAGGTGCTTCAGCCACAGGAAATGAAGTCCTACCTAGAAAAGAAGTTTTTCTTCACTGAAGTTCTTGGCGTGATCAAATGGTTCATTAGAAAAGGATATTATTTTCTCAGTAGAAATAACATTAAAGAAGATGCATTACTATATGTTTTGCCAGGGTACCATGAGGACTGTTTCCATCTGATTTGCGGCTGAAACCTTTTATATGTGTCATCACCTTCATGAGAATGTGAGCTCCTCAAGAGCAGAGAACATCTTGCTTTTGTATTTGTATCCCCAACACTCAGCACAATAGAAAGTGCTTAATAAATGCTTTTTCATTTATTCATGTAGTGCTAGTACTTTTATGATACCACAACTAATTCATGACTACTTTGGCTTGACCTAAAGAGCGAGGGGTGGTAGTGGTAAGGAGCAATGAGAAATAGGCTGGAAAGGAAGGTTGGGACCAGATTGCTGAGCACCTTGAATTCCAGGTTAAGGAGTTTGGATGCCATCCTTTAGGCAGTGGGAGGCTACTCAAGGTTTTTAGAAAGGGACTGTTTCTAACATAATACTGGCATCAAAAGGGTAGAGTTGAAGCCAACATTAAAGTTGGATGAAAAAAGAGACAGATCTCAATGGGATTCTAAGTAGGAAAGAGATGAGTTCAGTTTAAAAAAAGATGAAAATAACAGTTCAAATTCTAAATATTGACTATAAATGATATCTACTATCTGTCACTTAGGTTTAGAAAAGTCTTTAAGTATTGGCAATGTTTTCAAATAAAAGAGGGTTTAAACTTGTTCCATGTGGCCCCAAAGGATAGAACTAGATCTTGGGGGGAGGAGGGGTTGGAAGGTACAGAGAAGAAGGAAAGATAATAAAAGAATTTTCCCAGTCATAATCACACAAAAGGAAAATCAGCTCCTTTGGAAGGTTCCCCTTCATTGAAGATATTCAACTGTATGATCAATAAGCACTTGTAAGGAATACTATAGAAAATATTCATTCTCTCAATGGATATTAGGATAGATAACCTAAAAAGATTTCATCTATGTTGTTAAGAGTTTATAATTCTACTACACTAATTTCAGAACCATAATAATAGCAAGATGAGGATAATAAAGCAGATGAGGAAGTTGAAGCAAACAGGAGTTAAGAAACTTGCTCAGATCACAAAGCTAGTGTCTGAGGCTAATTTTAACTTCGGTCTTCCTAGCTTCAATCTATTCCATCCATTGTGCCACCTAAAAACATATTAAATACTGTGGAAGACCTTAGCTCCTCACTATTTGATCTTAAGATGAAAGTATCACAAAGAGTTTTATAAGGTATTAAGGCTACCTTCTTCCTCCCTTATAGACTTCTCAAATATTAGACCCAGAAAGGGACATAGAGCCACAGAATGAGAGCTTAAATTGGTCTTAAAATCATTTAAGAGGAATTAGATCTGAAGAGGCTCTATAATCTTAGAACTGGCAAATTTGGTAGTTGAAAATAGATTTTAGAAAGTTATCTAGCCAAACTTCATTTTACAGATGAAGAAACGGAGGTTCACAAAGGAGAAGTATATGCCGAAGTAGAGATAAATAGCCCGTGTTTCTTTCCTTCTTTCTTTCCTTCCTTCCTTCTTTCCTTCTTTCCTTCCTTTCTTCCTTCTTTTTCTTACTTCCTTTTTATCTTTTTTATTTGTTCCTTCTTTCCATTCTTTTCATCCTTCCTTTCTTTTTTCTTTCATCCTTTCTTATCTTCAAAATTTCATTCTTAAGAACTTCCTTTCCCTCTTAGGCTAACTTCTAGAGATTATTAGACCATTCAAACCTACTTATCCTTTCTCCGAATGCTTTGAAATCTGCATTCCCAGAATCTTCTAACAAAAACAAACATAAAACCTACTTGCAATTTTCTCTTCCTACTTTATCATGAACTCTGTGGTGAATTGGTCACTTCTCCCCTCAAGTTCCTGTCCTTTCTACTCAAGTTTTTGTCTGTCCCATATTGATCAGCATTAGGTCCAGTCCCCTTGTCAATTACTACATAATTTGAAGAGTAAAAGTCAGAGAGAAAGGGTCCAGCAAAGAGCAGGATATTTGATGTCCCCATCATAATTCCATACTAGAAATTGGTGATCTGTTTTCTAATTTTTCCTTCTGTCCAAGTGACAAGAATATTAACATAATAACAGCTTCTTTTTCACTTTCACTGATAGTCAACCAAATATTTTTCCAGCAGGCTTTCTCCCCTGGGCCCCTGGATTTCCTCAAGTCATAGATATACTCACATATCTTTCTAGTATAGAATATTATTTTACAGCTCCTTTTATCTATCCCTTTTGAATAAAGTATACTCTTCCAAAGTAGCATTCTAGTTATGAGTTCCCATCCCAAAAAGTTTCAGTAATAGGTATAAGATCAAATATTTTTCCTTTTATTAGGATCTCCAGTTGATGTTGTCTATTTACCTATTCTTTGTGTACTTGTACATAGACATCTAAGGCCATGGGTTTAGTTGACTGATAGATATTTTGGATACCATCTCCCATAAATTACTAGTCTTCTCTTCTTTTTCTTATATCATAGCTGCTTCTGTTCTTTGTAGTAAGCTTATCAGGTCTAGTTTTCTCTTTCTGCTTTCCTTTTCAGTTAAAATATATTTGCTAGCTCTTATCAAGTGTTTTCCTTTCCTCATCTAGAGTCCCTCAAAGACTAAGAGCAATATTCAAATGCCCTACCTGCCCTCAAATAGCTCGCATTCAACTGGAGGTGGGGATGGGTTCCTATGAAAACACAGATAATCATAACAGAAGTAATTTATCAAAAGAAATACTCATATCTTTCTAGTATAGAATGTTATTCCCTCTCTTCTCACCTGGGAAGATCAGGAAAACCTGACACCTAAAATGAGTCTTAGAGGAATAAAAAGATAATGACTGGCATAAATGAGGGGAGAGAATATTCCTGGTGGTTGGCAAGGAAGGGCATGTAGTAAGAGGACAGAATTATTAATTTTTGCAAATGTTAAAATTGTTCAGGAGACCCTTGGAAAGAAAAGAATGCAAGTTCTTTGAGGGAAGGATCTATTTTATTTTTATCTCTGTATTTTTAGCACCTAGGATATTACCTGATGTAGTGTGTGTGTGTGTGTCTAATCTCAGGTAGCCCTTGGAAAGAGGTTTTCTTCTTTGCTCACTGTTACTAAACTTTGCCTTCCTTTGGTTGAGAGGTGAAAAGAAGTAGAGTAAATCTGGAATTTCTGCAAATGCTGATGGCTACCAACAGGGTTCTGTGGTAAAGAAAACTTCTAATCAAGGATATCCCAATGCATTTGAATCAGCATGCCTCTGCCCCACAGTCTCTCATTCTATATAGCTACTTCCAAAATGTCCCTTGACAAGTTGCCCAGGCTACCCATGCCTTTATTCTTCCCTAATCTGAACTCAGGAGTTTCTGTACCATGTCCCTCTGACCTTCCTGTAACTCACCCTTTATCAGCTTTTCTTTATATTTTTGCCTTCCTCCAATGCAGGGGTCAGCAACCTTTTTGGCCGTGAGAGCCATAAACACCACATTTTTTAAAATGTAATTTCATGAGAGCCGTACAGTGCTCACAGTGCGCGCTCCTGTGACAGCGCCTGAAAAAAAATTTGACTTTATGGCTCCTGCAGAAAGAGCCATATCTGGCCCTCAAAAGAGCCAGATATGGCTCAAGAGCCATACGTTGCGGACCCCTGCTCCAATGGAATATAAGCTCCTTGAGGGCAGGGGCCTTAATTATTTCTGTTTTTATTTATATTCTCAGCACTTAGCTCACTACCTGACATATAGTAAGTACTTAATTAATGCTTACTGAGTGACTTACTGACAGAAAATTTGGGTTCAGATCCTCATTCTTTCATTTATTCGCTGCCATTTATTGACTTTAACTCTCTAAAATACAGTTTGTTTGTTTTTATCTATAAAATTGAGGTTATCATTCCTGGTCTTTGGAGGATATCAGATAGTCATACATATTTATTAAGCACACAGTAGATGCACTAAGTGCTGGGAATATAAACAGAGGCAAATGACAGTCCCTGCCCTTAAGAAGCGTACAGTCTAGCTGAGAGACAATACGCAAACATATGTACAAACAATTCATATACAGGATAAATGGGAAATGCTTAAAAGGAGAAAGGCACTAGAACTAAAGAGGATTGGGAAAGACTTCCTGCAGAAAGTAGGATTTTAGCTGAGACCTGAATGAAGCCAGAAAGTAGATATGAGGAAGAAGAACATTCCAAGAATGGAGGCCAGTCAATAAAAATGCCTGGGACAAAAAGATGGAGTGTCTTGTTCATGGAGCAGCAAGGAAGCCAGTGTCACTGGATCAAAGATTATGAAGGAGACATACTGAAGAACAATGTGTGAGAAGAGAAGAAAGAAAGGGCTAGGGTATGAAGGGATTTTAATACCAAACAGAGCCAATGGGATTTATTGAGAAGGGGAGAAAGGAGGACATGGTCGGCTCTGTACTTCAGAAAATCACTTTGGTGGTTGAATGAAGGATGGATTAAAGTGGGGAAAGACTCAAGGCAAGTAGACCCTATAGGTGGATTGGGAAAGTCCAAGATGACACCTAGATTGCAAACATGAGAACCTGGGAGGATGGTGGTATAAGTATCAAAGGAGATAAAGCTTTTAAAGTATTTTAACCACAAAGAACCATAAAATGTTTTATTAGTAACAATACTAGAAACAAAATGACTCTAGAGGTTATTTCCTATACTTTTTGGATTCCTGTTCCCCAATACATTAAATAATCATTTTTAATTAAGAGACTACAGGGGGCAGCTGGGTAGCTCAGTGGAGTGAGAGTCAGGCCTAGAGACAGGAGGTCCTAGGTTCAAACCCGGCCTCAGCCACTTCCCAGCTGTGTGACCCTGGGCAAGTCACTTGACCCCCATTGCCCACCCTTACCAATCTTCCACCTATGAGAAAATACACCGAAGTACAAGGGTTTAAAAAAAAAAGAGACTACTATGTGCAAGTCCCTATAAAAGGTACTATTTGTTAAGATCAGGTCTCTTAGAAGTATTTCTAGTGAATGAAGCCTTGAGAAGCTAGGGGCTAAGGACCTTTTCTGGGAGACAAAGAAAATATCTATTTAAATGAAATGAACTATATTTCCCTCATATAATTTGATACATCTGAATCTATACACAATGGGCTGGTCTAGGCTACTATTACACCCAGCACACTAGCCAAGGATTGTCCGCCTCCCCACACCCAGCTTTCTCCATCCAGTATAGCAAGATATTCTCATTCATGTGGCCCATGACTTCATTATACATGCCATTTTGTTTCATATACCTTTATTCACCTGGTTTCAAGGTTACACTCAGATACATAAAAAGAGACAAAAGTGTGAAACAATGAACATTCTCTCATTGTCCTTTTCATTGAGATCACAGGTGCGTGACCTCCTTCCCCCTGTACCAAAAAAAAAACCCGTTGCCATGGAAACTATGACGGATGCCAACTTGACAAGTGACATTCAAACCAAGGGGGACATGGACCCAACACACATACACACTCACATACATGCATACACACACATACACGCACACACACTCACACACCCCACAACACAGTGTCCCTACGTTCCAAGGAGAGAAGACACAAAAGAGGTTGCATTTGGTTTCTGTAAATGCTTTTCAATTCAGTTCAATTCATATTCATTAAATGAGGAAGACAAAGAATACATTTGCTGAAAATTTTCATCAGAAGATTTTTTTAAATCATAGAAGACAAGGTCAATGGCATTATTGTTTTAACTCCTTTCTTTTTTCTACCAAGACAGGAAATGCCATAATTACCCTTCTCCCTCTAAAGGACTGTCAGGTGGATGGCACCAATCAAGTCAGTGCCCAAGAAGTCAGCCTTTGCTTGTTAAATGTGACTAAAATGTTTTTCAGGAGTGTGTATCTCTACATTTTCATTCCAGAATGGAGCCCTTTATAAAAACTGTAGAAGAAAAAACAATGGACTTGAGTCAAGAAAACTTATTGCTAGAACCAATTCATTTAGTGATTGTGTGATTTGGGGGGAAGGTCCCCAGCACACTATACTTTTCCAGCCCTTGGATTCATCAACTATAAAATGAGGAAGCTACACCGAAAGGAAACAAATCTTGGATCAGATAAAGTGGACCATGTTTATTCCAATCAACAAGCATTTATTAAGGACTTAATGTGTCAGGAATTGTGCTAGCCATGGGAGATGCCATGCTATTAAAGATAAAAACACATCCTTCTGTCAATCAGTAAACATCAAAGGTAGAAAGTTGCAGGTGATTAATGTTTTAGAATTGATCATAAGTATTCTGCATTTAGACCATTGTGGGGGAATGTCTCTGGCAGAAGGAGCATGATTGAGAAACGTCTTTCAAAGTTTTTGGGAAAGGGTCTGGTGGGTCAATGCAAAATGTGTTTATGCTTTTGTTTGTTTGTTTAAAGACCAGTAAGGGCTAGGCAATGCAGGTTAGGCGACCTACCCAGGATCACACAGCTAGGAAATGTCCAAGAGCAGATTTGAACTCAGGATCTCCCATCTCGAGACCTGAATCTCAATCCATTGAGCCACCCAGCTGCCTTGTTGATACTTTTTTTTAAACTGAGAGAGTTGGTTTGTATGATCTGGATCTCCCTGGAAGGCTACCATTCTAGGCTCAGGTTATATATCATCTCCCCTGCTTTGGCAACATTCTCCTTCCGCAAGCCCTTTTCCTGGAACTCGGGCCAACGGAGGCTTCAGGAAAGAAGGTATGTGAGCCACAGAAGCCTAATTCTACAGGTCTAAGAGAAAACGTATCAAAGCATAAAAGTCCCCCAAACTGATCCGGGCTTGTTGGTGGGCCCGTGTGTATTTTCATGTCTGAGTGCTGTCTTGTGATCTCTACATAACCTTTGCAACAGGAGCGCATATTTCACCCTTCCACACTAGCACTCCCATTTTTTTTGTCATTCCAATCTCATTTCCTGGGCTATGTGGACTGCGGGCTCAGCAGTCGCTCGAGTCTGAAGTGACTCCTGGGACCTCCTTACTGTTCTATATGCAAATAGGCCTGCACCTGGGCAGCAGAGCGGGCTTGCCGACAGTTTAGTTATGCAAATCTGATTGATCGAGAGCATATTGCAGAAGAACACACGCAGGTCTGGGACCCTAGCAGCTATATTTCACTGGCTAAATTCCCGAAGAAAAAAAAAATTAAATGCCAAGCATTTTGATGCATATTCCTTTCAACCCCTGAAGTACAATAGTGTTTATTTCAGAATGTGTTCAACACTTTGGTTAGATGTTGTTAATGCAATTTCTGTGTGTGTTATTGCTGAATTAACAGAAGACTTGTTTTCTGTGTAAAAAACTGACTTGCTATGATGTCACTGCACAATAGGTCTGACAGTTTATTTGAAATAATTCCCTAGGCAAGTGGAGTAAATGCAGTGTTAAAATATAATTAGGTCCTTCAGTACCAAAAGTGCACAGAAGGCGGACGGAGATGCGGAGATGCGTAAGTTACTCAGTCTTCATTCTTTTTGTTGTTTTTGTTGTTGTTGTTTTTTAACCATAAGAGGGAAAATAAATGTTAAGGATACAGATAATGTCATCCGATGCCCAAAGCATTTCTTTCCTTTTTACCAAACACATGGTTTACAAAAAAAATCAAGAGAGAAAGACTGGAAAATTTTTGAATCTATTTGGAGCAGCTGAAAAGAATAAATTCCATGAAAAGCATCCTGCATCCACGCGTGTTAAAGTCCCTGGATCTCATCAGGCTGCAGGTGCCAGGTTAATCTTGGGCTTCTTGCATGCAACTTATTGATTTATAATCACTTATGAAAAAGCTACACCTAGTCTGCCCATAATGGATCCAGAAAACACATATTCAGGCTCATTTTTCCACCTGAATCAAAATTAAAAATAAATCAAGGTGAGCTCAGGGATGGACAAGAGAAAAAGAACAGAGTGAAAAAGCAAATAAATTCCTCCTTTTATTTCCCCCAGCTTTGTAAAGGGAGCTTTGGAAAACCAGACTTACATTGGATGGTAAATGCCCCAGCATGGCAGTATGTCCAATGGAGCTCCATATTTGAACCATTCTTGAAGAGCAAAAGTTGTCAAATCTATGTCAACAGCATGACCTATTTAAATGGCTTCCTAAGATGAAGCAAGTTTTCACCTTGCAGGGTTTTAATGTGTATGTACTGATGTGCATATTACCTATCTTGCAGGGCTGCTCTGAGAAACCTCAAAGCACTATAGAAACATGAATTTGTATTATGATTCTATGTTTATATGTATAGGCACATACTTATATGATAAGTATGTGACATTTCTATAGCATTTGAAAGTCTATAGAAGATAGCGATGTGTTCATCTATATGCACTCATAATACATGCACAACCAAATACCTATAGTGAATTCCTAGTGAAGCAGAGGGGAGAGATTTAAAAAGAAACACTTTGGAGCTAAAAAAAAAGAGTAAGACTGGGGCTTGTCCACAGAATGAAAAGCAGATCCTTTGTTCCCCAATTCCTTCTAGCTCCCCCCAATAAACATATACCCTCTACATCTTTTAAATGACCATTTGACAGTATAAGCCCAACCAGAGGGTCAAAAATGAAAATTCTGGGAAAGGTCAAGTTTAATCTCTACCCACAATGCCCCATTGCATCCCTCACAACAGCTGACTAACAAAAGGGGCTCAGCACTGTGACTGACAGAATTCTTAATTGTATCCACTCATTCATGACAATTTGATTAAAATATTACGCCAAAGTCTCACCCCCTGTTTGCTTCGATCCTCCAAATCTAATTTTGAATTTTCAGAAAGGAGATTACCTTCACAAGCATGACTGGGATGCTATTAACTTCTACTTAATCTTTATTACTGATGTGAATTTAACATATGTATAGCTTCGTCTCGCTCCCGTTGTTTTCTCTCTAAAGTAACGTCTAGGCAATATACAAGTGGCGGACATTAATTTTCACTTTGATATTCTGTCACACTAGAGCTCTGGCTTTCTATAGAAACTTAAAAGATGCACTGTCTTAACACCAGGACCCAATTAGAACCCATAACCCAAAACAGGTTCCCCCAACCTCACATCTCCACTCCCACCGAAAAGTAACACACTTCCCAGCACTAAAATCTCTGAGTAGGCTTGGAACTTCAAGGTATTACAGCTCTGGAGGGATTAAGTCTAGTGATCCACTTTCTCTCTCTCTCTCTCTCTCTCTCTCTCTCTCTCTCTCTCTCTCTCTCTCTCTCTCTCTCTCTCT
>NC_058131.1:409828450-409966628 GCF_016433145.1 Gracilinanus agilis | reverse complement strand
TCTCTCTCTCTCTCTCTCTCTCTCACACACACACACACACACACACACACACACACACACACAAATTAGCAAATTCTTGCCAGCATTAACAGATCAATGCCAAGGACAACTAAGACTCTGAGGATAGTTTTTTCCCCTCTGATTGCTGACTTTAAAAACAGCAGCAGTTCCCATTTCTATCATGCTGTAATGTTTACAAAGGGCTTCCTCCACTAATCTGTGAGGTAGGTAGTACAAGGATTATTTTATTCATTTTATGGAGGCTCAGAAAGGTGAAGGAGCTTGCCCAGGGTTAGACAAAAGAGCAATGGAGCCTGGATGAAAATTTAGCTCTTGACACTCCATGAGCAGGATTTTTTTTTTCACTATTCTATGCTGCCCACCTAACTTAATAAAGTCAAACCTAGTCTTTGGACTGGGGTCAAAAGATTAATTGACAATGGTCTTTTGTAGTGATTTATTTAATATTGGAAGGGCATAATGACAGCTAAATTTTAAGTGGTTTGATGCATATTTGTCTATTTTCTTTATTAGCATCTGCTATCTTGGATGCTATGACAATGGAGAGCAATTTCTTAATAAGTCCTTCCACCCTAAAAAAGCTTCAAGGATAGCACTAGCAATGACTAGACTATGTTTCCATCATCTGAGGATCACTCAAAGTGCAAAAGATGCTCATCACCTGAGAAATGATTCTTAGGGAACAATTTTTGAAGGGCCACAGAACTCAGAGAAATCATTGGCCTGTCTGTCTACCTGTCTGTCTTTCTTTCTCTCCTTGTCTCTTTCCCTGTATCTCTCTCTCCCTCCTCCAGTTTCTTTCTGTCTCTGTCTGCCTCTCTTCCTGTCTGTCTCTGTCTCTCTGGGTCTGTCTCTCTCATATTATTTCTCTTTGTCTAGACCTATCATACCCACAAATACAAGTCTCTAGTTGGTGAATACTTCTAGTCATCTTAAGGGGAAGCATCCTGATTGGTAAAAAGAATATTTGACTGGGACTAAGGAGATCTAGATTATATTGCCCTAAACTGTCCCTTCCTGACATACTAATTATATGGGCTTGAACAAATCTATTGCCCCCTTTGAGCCTCAGTTTCCTCATCTATAAAAAAACTGGTAAAAGAGAGTTTCTATTTGCCCTATCTCCTGGGATTGTAATAAGGATCTAAGCATATTTCTGTAGTGCTATATTGCTTCCAGGGTATTTACAGACCTGTGAAATACTTAGGGGAAGTCTAGTTAAGTAGGGTAAGTGAAGTAGGTCAAGTATATTCACCCAAGTACTAAAGCTAATGCTCAGTAAAGTAGTGATTTGCTGAAGGTCAAAAGGGAAGTAATTGTCAGAACTGAGATTTAAATCTGTCTCCTGACTCTAAGTCCACTGCATTTTCCACTATTAACATTTCTAATGTACAGCAAATGCTTTGTGATCATGAAATGCAATATATAATCCTAAACTTTACCATACATAGAGTTGTGGGACATTGAAACCAAATCATCAAGTGTTCACTGAGCATCAATTCTGTGCCAGGCTTAGTCCCAGGATAAGACTAATTATGGAATCCCCATAATTAAAGTACTTGCCGTTTAGTTTGGGGTGGTTAAACATATACACAGTCATACTATACTTATGCAGGGTTTCCCAAAAGTCAGAGTGTAGTTTAAAGCTTTAATAGTAAGTCAAAAAAAGTTTAAGTGCCTACCAAGTTCCAGGCACTGCGCATACAAAAAAAGGCAAAGGACAATCTCTGCTCTCAAGGAACTCATATTCTTTTTTTTTTCATTTTTATTTTGAATATTTTCCCATATTTGAACATTTCATGTTCTTTCCCTCTCCCCAAACCTCCCTAACCCCCCTTTGCCAATGCACAATTCCACTGGGTTTTACATGTATCATTGATTAAGCCCTAATTCCATATTATTGATAGTTGGACTAGAGTTATCGTTTAGTGTCTACATCCCCAATAATATCCCCATCAGCCCATGTAAGGAACTCATATTCTAATGAAGGAAATAGTGTGCCAACAGCTAGGTACAAACAAGCTATAGATAGGATGGCTTTGAAATTCATCAAGAAAAGAGCACTAGAATTAAAAGAGATTGGAAATAGTATCTTGCTAGCAGGATTTTTAACTTGGATTGAAGAAAGACAAGGAATTCAGGAGGCAGAGAAGAGGAGGAAGAGCATTACTGGCATGAGAGACAGCCAGTGAAAATGCCCAGACCTGAAAGAATTGTGTCTTATTTGAGGAACAGCAAGGATACCAATATGTCAATAGAGAATTAGGGGAGGAGTAATATATAAGAAGACTAGAAAGGAGGCAGGTTACAAAAGACCTTGAATGTCAAACACGATTTTATATTTGATCTGAGATGTGAAGGGGAGCCACTACCATTTACTGAGAAGGTAAGTGAAATGGTTGTGGATTTTTAAATTAACATTAAATAACTAAGTATTATATTTTATAAACTTTTATTGATAATAAACTAACATTAAAAAAAAAAGAAACTAGAGGGAAAGGGTGCTAAACTCACCCAGCTTGCTCCCAAGAGCAAAAGAGAAAAAGGGAGGAGTTACAGCCAACAATAAAACAATAATGTGACCACGCAAATGTGGAGGTGCAGGACAGATTAAAGAGAATTTGGGGAAAACTAGGGACTTATGGGGGATGAAGTCCAAGGTTCAAAATCTCCATTTATACATAGGCAAACATAAACTTTAGGAGAATCACTTTAATAGATGAATGGGAAAATGACCTGAAGTGGGGAGCATTTTGTTGCATCAAGACTAACCAGCAAGCTATTGCAATAGTCCAGTTATGAGGTGATGAGGATCACCAAGGCAGTGAGAGCATCAGAGAAGAGTAGAGACTGTCCATAAAAGATATTATAAAAGTAAAGTCAATAGCCTTGACAACTGATAAGAGCGATGAGAGACCATGAGGAGGTCTGGATGATGCTTAGCTACCCTCAATAATAATAATAAGTGTGGAAGGAGCAAGGATTTGAGTGTAAAGATGATGAATTCCGTTTTGGGCATGTTGTGTTTAAAAAGGTCTTTAAAAAAGACATTTAGTCCTACATGTCTAATAGGCAATTGGAGATGCAAGACTAAAGATCAAAGGAGTGGTTGGAGTTGGATATCAGGATGCATACAAACTAAATCCATGGGAGTTGATGAGACCACCAAAGGAAATAGTATAGAGGGAGAAGAGAAGATGGACAAGGACAAGACCTCGTAAGGTATTTGCAGTTAGTTCAGAATGATATGAATGAAGAGCCAAAAAAGGACAATAAGAAGCAACAGATAGGTAGGAAAAAAACACCCAGGTAAGCAGTGTACCAAAAACTTGGGGAAAAGTATCATAGAGAAGAGGTCAACAATGTAAAAGGCTGTGAGCATTAATAGCTTAACTTAAAGCTGCAGTAAGAATTTGGGGACACTGTCTGATTGATATAATACAGAACAGAATATGAAAAAAGCATGAATTCCAATGAAGAAAAGATCATTTGACTAGGAGTTTCAGAAGAGAGTAGCCAAATGAAAGGAGTCTTTAAGGGTGGATAAGATTTCATAAGGAAGATATGGGGTTGTAGAGAGAAAAATACAGGCTTATATCAATAATGGATAAGCAAAGACAAGAATGAAGATTGAAAAACTGATGTTTATGAAGGAGAAAAAGTGGTCCAGTTGGGCAGGAGCATAGTGATATGTGAGGAGGACTGTGAGTCAATATTTCTTTTAGTTATAAAGGTCAAAAGAAATGTAGTGTGAAGCAGGAAAAAGAATACTGGATTTGAACATAAAAGAACTGTCTCATACTGTCTTTATTTCTAGCAGTATTTTGGCCTTTCTTTGTATCCCCACTGACACCTACCACAGTAATGTTTAATAAATGTCTGGGTGTTTATTATTGTTGTTACTGTTGTTGACTGTGTGACCTGGGATTTATCACTTAACCTCCAATTCTCAGTTTCCTCATTAAAACAAGAGGTTTGGACTATTGTTCAGCCATTTTTATTTGTATGATACTCCGTGTCCCCATTTGGAGGACAAAGATATTAGATTTTCTTGACAAAAAAATATTGGAGCAGTGTGCCATTTCCTTCCCAAGGTTATTTATAGATTAGGAAACTGAGGCAAACAGTTCATTGACTTGCCCAGGGTCACACAGCTAGTAAGTATCTAAAGCCAAATTTGAACTCAGAAAGATGAGTCTTCCCAACACTAAGCCCAATTCTCTTTTCACTGCACCACTATGACTTAGACAAGATGATCTTTAGAGTTTCTTCTGGCTCTAAGAGTCAATGATCTCTGAGACTTACCCAAGGCCATACAACAAATGAGTTACAAGCATAAAAACTGGAACCCAGATCTCCTGTGTACCCAAGTATAAGGTTTTGCTAAAACTGATCAGTCAATAAATATTTAAGTGACTACCACATGCTATGTACTGTACTAAGTGCTGGAGATACAAAAAAGAAGCAAAAGAAAGTATTTTCGATTTAGTGAGGAAGAAAACATGTAAATAAATATATACATACACATACACACACATATATATATATCTTGCATATAGTATATATCTTGGCATATATATATATATATGCCAAGATATATGCTGGATAAATAGGAAATAGTTAACAAAGAAGGCACTGGAACTAGGAGAATTCATTTTCTAATGCCAAAGCTTTGGTGATGAGCTTTCCTACATTTAATTGGGCTGGCACTTGAATGGCAGATATATTGTCTATCCCTGGGACCATATTCCAAATCTTTTCCTCAGAAGCACTTCCCACGTGGGAACATAGTCTTCTAGAGCTCAGGGTCACCTCTACTTCATGATAAGGTATAGGAGGAGGATGCTGGAGGAAGCAAAGGCTGGAAACAAAAAGAGAAACAAAACACCAAGGTTTGCTCTCCTTAGGGGGAAAAAAAAGAGATCTTGTTTTCCTGTGTTTGTGCTCTCCATGAAATGCTTCTGACATTGGCCTTTTATAGACTTTGAGGAGAAAAATGTCTGCCTATGACCTTCATTCGGAAAATGAAAAGAGAAGAAAACTTTTCATTACATCCTGCTGTATAGTCTTTCTCCACATGGCAAACCTTGATTTATTTTTTTTCCCTTTATTGTCAGTGCTGTTAAACTAGCAGTGTTTAATTAGCTCAAGAGGACCCTTTCAATAGCTTGCTGCATGTGGTATCTTCCATTGTCCACCCAGGCCCATCAAGAGCAGCTCTGAAAAAAAGTTGTGATTGTAGCAACTCCAGCCTTGGGTCCTGGAACTATTCTTAACTGTGCAAATCTATTGCTCTAATGCAAGGCTTCTTAACCTTTGTTGTTTCATGACCCCTTTTGGCAGTCAGCCTAAGAACCCCTTCTCAGATTATTAAATGTGTAGAATAAATGCAGAGGACTACAATGAAACCAATTATTTTGAAATGCAGTTATCAAAATTAAAAACAAAACATGTTCATGGATCCGTGTTGAGAACCCCTGCTGTCTATTGCTTTTTCAAGAAAGGCTCCTGTAACCATGTGTGTATATGTTCTATGATACAGATAACATTGCTAATATGGAGAAAAAATCCAGATTCGCATCCTTTTCTCATCACTTAGTAGTTGTGTTATACAGGCCAAAACACAAATTCTCTGAATCTCATTTTTATCATCTGTAAAACAAGGACCGTCACATTTGCCCTACCTACTTCACCAGTTTTTTGCATGTTGATAAACCAAGACAAAGTATATTAAGCTGTCTGTAAACCACAAAGCACTATAGAAATGTAAACTATCATAATGCTTTAATGAAGTATGCAAAAAAAAATTAGAGAGCTCAAGAGAGGCACATGTGTGTGTGGTATAAGGGAATACCAGCAGAGTACAAGTCAAGCAGAGCCATAACTCAGGCTAGGCAACTAGAACTTTGTCCTAAAATTCCAATGTTTAGAAGATACTCAAAATCCTTATACTTCTTCACGACAAAGAAACAAGCATAATTTAGCCCCTAGTTAGCAAGAAAAACTCCAGGTGAATTTCTCCCTCTTCCTACACACCCTTTAAGCCTCTTTATGTTCCTGGATGCCTCCATCCCACATCAACTGAATTAATCTTTGAAAAGTAGATTTGAGAGTATGATTTCTTTGACCCAGAGCACATTTTGTGAGCGTGTGAAAACCACTCCTTACCCCGCTAGAGTCAGGAAAGTCAGGGTCTTCATTTTAGTTCCTCTGCTTAATTCAGCAAATATTTATTAAACCTCTATGTGCAAAGTGATATTTTCAGTACTGAATACACAAAAAAGGGGGGAGGGAAGGACACAGGTGCTGACCACAAGGAATTTAGAAGAGATTGGAAGCTAGAACTTGCTCTAGTTCCAGCTCAATCAATGAATTACTATATGAACTTGGACAAGTCCTTTCTCTTCTTTTTATCTTCTTCTAAAAGTGAAAGGATCCAGCTAAATGGTCTCTAAGGCCAAATCCAGCTTGAATGGTCTATAATTCCATTTGAACAGACAAAAACAAAAAATCACATTATGATAAACAAAGACAAGATTATTTAAATCAAAGGCCACCAGATATAGTAGAGACAATGATGATGGGTTTCAGTGGAAAGAGAAGCTGGATATAAATTCCCAAATTCCTTTTCTGTGTGACTCTGAGCAGATGTTGTACCTTTCTGGGAAGTTGTGCTGGAGCTGCTTGAAGTGGCTTTTGAGAGATTGCTAAATTTTCAAAATCAACAAATGCTACAAATCAGGGCTTAATTGATTCTTTTCTTGATTGTCTAGACTTTAGAAAGAAAGTAACGGTGAAAGTGTTAATAAAGCAGATTAAGCTCAAAAGTGTATCATGCCTATATTTTTGGAGAGCCAATTGTTAAAAATTTACCAGCACTTCACTGCTTCTGCCTCAGTTTCTTTGAAATTTCTCCAGTTTCCCTGTAGAAAAAAAAAAGGGATTAGACTAGACCTTACTGCTATGATGCTAGGAAGTCTATAATCCTCCTTACTTTGTTGTAAAATCTGATGGCTATGCCTTGAGCATATCACTCCTTCTACTTGGAATGCCATCCCCATCTTTGCCTGTAGCAGTCTGTCCTTCAAGGCTTAGATTTGGTGCCATCTATTTCATAAAACCTTCTCCATTACTCCTGGCTTCTGTCCATCCTCTGAACTCTCCAACCCTTTCTTTCATTCCCTCATGCACTTGCCTTATGCTACCTTATAACATTATTCTTTGGCCCCTTCCTTATCTATTCTGATAAAGAAGAGGCTCCCTGGAGATGGAAAGTGATCATGGATCTCCCTTAGTGCATGGCGCAGTGTCTTGAACAAAGGAGGCCCTTAATATATTTTTGTTGAATGAAAAAAATGAATGAACAAGCACATGAAAATATTTCCGAAGTGCTATATACCTAAAGCAGACCTATGGATAAATAATAAAAGAGATTCAAGGACATTATTGATTTTTCTTAGCCCAAGAAGAGAACATGTGAGGATGGGTCAATGTTCAAATTTTAAAATTAAAGAGGCACCTGTTTTATGTTATTAAGAATCTCAGACAGAGGAAGAAAACTCCAACCGTCACTGACTAGCAATGTGGGAAATGAATCCCATTCTTTGGAAACTTGAGTTGCTTTTCTCTAAAAGAATAACTATAAATATATACATAAATTTTAATATTAATTATATAAATAAATAAAAAAGAATAAATAAAACATTCTGATTCACAAGGATATTCTTGTTTGTAAAGTACTACATAAATATAAGAAATAATTAGGCAAATAAAGAGCAAAAATATTACAAATTTGGCAGTAAGCGTGTTTGAAAATATTTTTTCTAATACATGTCCTAGTAATTGGTATAAAATATGTTGTAGTTTTTCTGTTTTGTTTTGATTTGCCAGACTTAAAATTTCATAAGTATAGGAACTTCCAGTAAGGAAACTCCCTCCATCAATGCAAATCAGCAACTGTTCAGACACAGTAATTAAGAATTTCCTGGGACACTTAGAGGCCGAGGTCACACAGCACTGTCTACTGTCTCCAAAGCCAGCTCTCTAACCCTTTCGCATGCAACACTGAAATAAGCTATCTTGCTTTTAGAGGACACATATGATATGAAGGTGGGCTTAGAGGTTATAGAGCAGCTAAGTGTTATAGTGGATAGAGTACTAGCTTTAAAGTCAGTAGGTCCTGAATTCAAATGCTACTTCAGATACTTAATTGTGTGACTCTGGGTAAATTGCTTTATGTTTCTCAGCCTCAAGTTCCTCATCTATAAAAAGAGATTATAATAGCTTCTCCCTCCCAGGAATGTTGTCCAGATCAAATGTGATAAAAATGCTTTGCAAGCCTTAAAGCACAGTTACTAGTAAATTATTGTTATTATATGTACATATATAAATATATGTATTCATAACAACTGTAAAATAGATATTATGAGTATTCATATGCTCATAGAATAGACCAGAAAAATATAATCTAAAACTTCTAATTTAGAAAATTGAGGATTATAAAGGTGATGTGATTTGCCCAGAGTCTCATAAGTTGTAAGAATTGGAACTAGAATCCATTATCATTCCCATTTTCTGATGTAGCTAGGTTGCCTAATAGATCAAGTTAGAATCTGGAAGACATGAGTTAAAGTCCTGCCCCCTCTGCTTATTAGCTGTGTGCCCCTGGGCAATTCACTTAACTGCTGTATGCCTCAGTTTCCTCATCTGCAAAATCATTTTGATAATAATAATATCAACAGGACATCCTCATAGAGTAGTAGTAAGAAACAATTGAAATAACATGCTTCATAAGCCTGAAAGCAGAACAACATAAATGCCTCTTTTATTATTGTGGATGAGGGTACTTGGACCTAGAGAAACAAAATGACTTCCCCAAAGCCACCCAGGTACTAAAAGGCAGAATTGGCACGTGGGCTCATGTCTCGTGGCTCCAAGGTCTGCATGCTGTCACAGGCTTTTGCCAGAGATCTGTATTCACTAGCTATGCGATCCTGGAATTCAAAGTTTGTTAACATTCCATAGAATATATGTAAACTTTTAAAATACAGAATACTAAAGACAGAGAAATATTTTAAATAAGTATAATCTCTTATCCATTACTTCTGCACATAGAATCAAAGCCAATTGCCCTCCTACTCCCATCTGCCAGACACACATGCAGTAACAATGGGCAGCTACTTAGGGAATCCAGGGGGTGATTTTTAAAATGTTGGTCAGTTCCCAATGGCTATGAGTGAAGAGAGGGAGGGAAAATGATTTAAAACTAACAGGGAAGAGGAAGAACTGTGGGAGGAGAAATACAGAAGAAAAACAACTGCTTGAACACATGGGCTGATGGGGATATTATTGGGGATGTAGACACTAAATGATAACTCTAGTCCTAACTATCAATAATATAGAATTAGGTCTTAATCAATGAGACATGTAAAACCCAGTGGAATTGTGCGTTGGCTAAGGGGGGTTAGCGGGGTTTGGGTCTGGAGAGGGAAAGAACATGAAATATGTAGCTAGGGGAAAATATTCAAAATAAAAACTTAAAAAAAAATTAAAATTAAATTAAAATAAAGCTAACAGGGACTACTTCCCTTTTAAGCATGGTACCCTATGATGTTTAAACCTTGTTGACTACCACACTGGCAATAAAAAAAAATTTAGTGGAAATATCTCTAAATTTGGGTGCAAAAGATCAGAGGTCGAATGAAGGCTCTTCTCTTTGCTATCTGTATGACCTGGAGCAAAGCTCTTGATCTCTCTCTTTCTCAGATTACATAAATGGGAAAGGAATGGAGGTCTTACACATAGAAAGTGCGCTTAATAAATGCTTGTTGATATTGATGAGATAACTGAATGAGTGACAAGGGGGTTGTACTAGACTGGGCAAATCACATCTCTGGATGTTCTTTCCCCCTGCATAAAATTGATGACATGATTTCTAAGGGCTCGTCCAGGTTTAACAGCCAATGTTCTATTCTCTCTTCCTGCTCTAATATTATGTTATATGAAAATTTATCCTCTTTAAAGTCCAAATTTAATGTCACCTCTTCCAGAAAGCCTTCCTGATCTCCACAGGTAGAAAAGATCATTCCTTTCTTAGATCTCACAAAGGACTTTGCTTGCACCTTTCTTCTGCATGTTATTGTGTATGGTTTTGCATTTTATTCCTTTATTATTTATATACATTTGATGACCCTAGTTGACTGTAGCTCCATGAGGATAGGGACTGTGTCTTATTTGAACCTAGTAACAATCTCAGTGCCTAGTACAGTGCTCTGAATATGGTGGGTGCTTAATAAATGTTTGTTGGATTTAATAAGATCCTTAGAGACTGTTCAAACCATCTACACTAGCAAACATAAGTAAATGAAAAATGCAAATTGCCTAAATATTGAGATGCATCTGGATAGAGAATCCATGGAGTTACTCCATCAATATGTAGATCTTGGAAAAGTGCTTCTGAGAGACAGTGAGCTGGGGCCAGAATGGGGTAGGAAGAGGAGATTGGTCTGGATCATATTTAGGAAACTGTGCAGCATTTTCAATGATCCCAAACTGCTCATAGCCACAAAAAGCTCATCTCTTTAATACCAATATTCTCCTGGTGGTGCTATATGGCTGCAAATTATGGAACACCATGATCCTGGAAGAATCGAAGTGACAAATAACCCAAAGGATAATAGAAAGACACATGGCGGGTGTGAGCAGGCTGCAGCATGTTGCCAATGACAACTTGCACACAAGAAGAGGTGGAAAAAATATTATAGAGGGACATGCATGATAGGAAAAGGAGATGGGCCAGTGATGTAGTGATAATGAGAGAAAACAGATGGATAGCCTAAGTGGCACATTAGTACCCCCAAGATATTAAAAAGAACCAGAGTAAGACCTCCAACAAATTGGGTAAATGCTTTATGGAGGAGGCTGGAAGCAATAAAAGATGGACTTACCAAGAAGAAATAAAAAAGAAAAAGAACGTGAAGAGGTGGAGGGAAATTTTTACCTGCACAGGCTGAGAAGAAATAGAGGACCTGTGAGGAGCACTGGTGGAAAGAGTAGCCAAATGGAGGGAATGATAGATTCACCAAAGTGCCTATAATCCTAAGGTATGCTCTCTCTATCTCTCACATTCTATAGTTTGATAATCATAAGGTCCCTCTGGGTTCTGACATTCTATGGTTTTGTGAAGGAAAAAAATGGTATCTGGTGTCCAGTGTCATGACAATGCCCTTTGCCCCCATAGATCACCTCGGGCATAGAAATGATGAGCTACATAACCTGGCCATGCAGAAGATGAAATTGGCATATTGCTTCTGGGTTAATGTTATTTAGATTCTGCTAAATGCAAAGTGAAAACCTGACTTTCTTTATGCCCTTATCTGGATATAAAATGTGGATAAAATGCAATCTGAGTACATTAGGCAAGCTCCTGATAGAGGGAGGAGTAATCCTAGAGTTGAGGAAAGTAGAGGGAGTTTATCTGGAAATCAGCAGCAAGGTGAAACAAAGAGAATAAATCTCATTAAATAATTGTACTTAATCTTCTGTCCTTATGTTGTTGTGTCCTTGTGTCTTGTCTGCTTATGTGCCTTAAATAAATTAAACCTCCCCAACTGCTGTTAGAACATCAAGGGAAGTGAGAGGGAAATATCTAGAGATCAGCAGCAAAGTGAAATAAAGTAGATAGATGTCATTAAATAACGGGATTTCATTATGTATCCTTGCATCTTCTGTGTACCCATATCTTGTGTGCTTATGTCTACTTTGCCTCTGCCTACTAAATAAATTAATGACCCCCACCTCCCCAAGGGAAGAGAGCATAGCATTCAGGAAAGTAGATGGAAGCATCTGGAGATTGTGGCAAGGTGAAACAAGGTGGGCAGATTTCATGAGATTCCCACCTTGCATTTCATGTCATAGAAAAAGGCAGTTGGCTATAGATTAAGCCACAAAGACTAACCAAGAGAGCTACCAAAGAGAAGACATTGGAAAGCTGCTATTGCTTGAAGAAAGTATACTTCTTCCTCTGGACTACTCACTCCCAATCTACATTTGCCAGTTGGTTCCCCTGGGAAAATTATTACCAGAAGTTCAAAGTATTATATGGGGAAACGGTCCAAAAACTATCATTCATGAGCCCCTACCAGTGTGTTTCCTTAACTAGTAAACCAGAGAATACAACTAGCTCAAAACAGGCATTTACTGATTGTAAAGGCATCATAAGAACTGAAATTATGAAACACCACCCCCTCATATACCTAAGGTACACTCTTCCAAAAATACTTATAACCTTAGTGTTGAGTGGACACACATATAAAGTAGAGTAGTAGAGATGTATACATTTATTGAATGTATGTGACCAAAACAACATATTTCCAATGTTGCAGAGGTCCACTGCCTTGTCTTCAAATTAGTCTCCCTTGTAACAGCATCTCTGTGGGGGATGCTGTTCTACTGGTGTCACTGGGCCTGCACAGTACCACCTATTGGATGAGTAGTGCTACTACAAGATTTAATGACCAACCAAATTCCAAGGAGAAGGAAAGAGACCACCACCACCTCCTCCCAAGAAGAGATAAATAATTCTTTCTCAAAAAGAGGTAAGTAATTCTCTCTCGAATGCTGGGTTATTCTTTTACAGCTAGCTCTTCTGCCTCAACTCAGTCCCAATAAACGTGTGTTTCCCTGACAAAATTCTAAAATATCTAAAATTATGGTTTGTGAGCATTTAGAAAGAAATGTAGTGATCACTAAAAGTATACTGGTTTCATCAGGAGCAGATGATGCAACGTTAACATCATTTCTTTTACTGACAAAATTACAAGACTGGAAGATGGAGGAAGGGGGATGTTTTAATAAAACTTAGATATATTTTATTTTATGTTTAAAATCTTTCCTTTCTGTTTTGTAAATGATATGAGTATCAGATCCCAAAAACTTTGTTATACTTAAGCAAAGTATTTGATATAATATCTCACTCTAGTCCTATAGAAAAAAATTCTAAAGATTATAAAATCTAAGGCAAGAAATAACAAATCATATGGATGATATATATGATATTTTCACTAATTCTGCCCACAGCTTGGCTATGGAGGGTGATACGCAACTGCAAACAGCTTCAAGATTGAGTTTAACTCAAATAAAGAGCAGTTATTTCTTCATACTATTCTTCAGAGACAATTGGGAAATAGAGAAAGACGTTGCAGGGGTGATGAAGTATTATATATGATCAGTAAGAATTGACCAAATATTCCAGTCATGACTTAGACTGAAGGAGTAGGAGGACAAAGTAAGGAAGGAAGAGGAGGCGGAGAAGAAGAAGGAGAAGGAGAAAGAAGAAGGACAAGGACAAGGAGGAGGATGAGGAAGAGGAGAACAAGGTGGAGAAGGAGGACAAGGATTAGGACGAGGAGGAACAAAGAGAAAGAATTTAAATAGTACCTGTTATGTTCACCTAGGCAGCTAAGTAGGGCAGTAGTTAGAATGCTGGATCTGAAATCAGGAGGATCTAAGTTCAAATCTAGCTTCAGACATGTACTATCTGTATGATCCTGGACAAATCATTTGACCTCTGTTTACCTAGTTTAATCATCTGCAAAATAGGGTTAATAATAGTAAACCTTCCAAGATTGTTGTGAGGAACAAATAAATTGATAATTATAAAGTGCTTAGCACAATGTTTGGCACATAATAAGCAAATATAAGTAAATATTAGCTTGTTATGTGCCAGGCACTGTTCTAAGTACTTTACAGATACTATTTCATTTTTCCTCACAACAATCATGAAAGCTCCCACAATGAGTTTAGAGGACAGGAGATTAGGAAAATATTCATCAGAAATTTGGAAAAGACAAAGTCACAGGTTTGGAGTATAGACCTGTTAGGGCTGCAAGTCAACATAGAGATTATATTAAGTAGAGCTCTTTTTGCGGGGGGATCACCTCATTTTTTTTACAAATATAGGAAATCAAATATAAAGAGTGACTTGCTCAAAGAGGCATAGCTAGTAAATGGAACAGCTAAAACTAGATCTTGGGTTTCCTGACTCCCAGATAAAGGCCTTGGACAACAGAGAATATTCAAACCCAAAGAATGAAATTGTCACTGCCTAAAAGCGCAGACAAAGAAGAAACAAAAGTGCTATTAAGTGGAAATCTGTGGGAGACAAAGACAGAATAAGGAACCAGGATGGAAACCAAATGCCAAAATAAGGTGAAGGACGTAAATTATTCTGGACGAAACCTGGAACTACCAACAATGGGGACACTCAAAAAACACTCCATAAGAGTGCCCTTTTTAACTGGAATTGTATATGTGAGCCATGCTGCTTTCATTTTCTTAAAAGGGCAACACTGTCAGATGTGTGGGATCTATGAAAGTCCTTGCTCTCTCCCATTGTACTGCCCATCCCTATTCAGCTCTTCGAATCTCATCTCATATCCCCTATACCTTTTCCTCTCTCTTCAGTAACCCATTCTGCATTGTCTCTTCCTCATTATATCTTGGAACTTAAAGGCATAATGGGATCACTATATGACTAAAAAGACTTGAATTCATGTTCTATCTCCAATCTTTCTTACAGGTGTAATTTGGAGGAAGTCATATAACCTCTATCAACCTAAATTTGCTCATCTCTATAATGGGAATAATGCTACTTGACCTATCTACTTTACTTTATTGGGCTTATTATGAGAATCACATATTTTTAAATTTAAAATGTCATGTAAATGAGTATTGTTATTTACGTTCATATCTTGCTTCTATCCTCACAAATTTTCCTTCCAAAATGTATTTTAATAAAAATTTAAATATGGTAAAATTTCACACACTTGACACATTTACTTTTTGTCCTACGAGGTGAAAAAAAATTCTAAGCATATGAAAACTTGAAGAGAGGGAGAAACCCTTTAAGGAGATCAACCCAACAACATCCTTGGGGAACATTTCAACTGGCCACTTGAACCTCAAATTTACCCAAAAGCTCTAGTTTCCTCAATGAATATAATTCTTTGTTGTTATTGCTCTCAAACATGCCCCCAGAACAGTATAATATAATTTTAGCTAGCAGTATCTGCTCTGTCAGTGAATTACTGTGTCTTTCTGATGCATTAATCTCCTGCTACAAGATGGTTAGCAAGCCTAGGACCAGACTATAAAATGTAAATAGGAGGAGAGTGACAGACACACCACAGACTTCTGGCTACCTTCCCAGTAAGGTCCAGGTATTGGTGTAATGCACAGAGTATCTCAAATACGGGAGATGCTAGACAACCCCAACAGGTACAGGTGAAGTTTTGCCCTTCCCTATACATCAAAGACTTAAGTCAGTTTCCCTCTCATTATTATACTCTTAAGTCAGAAGTTCTTAAACTTTTCTGAGTCACAGACTTCTTTTGCAGTCTGGTAAATATTATAAACCCCTCCTCAGAAAGACATTTTAATTGCATAAAATTTGTAGAATTACTAAAAAAAAAACAATTATTTTGAAATAAATATATAATTATTTTCCTATCCAAGTTCATGGACCTCCTAAAATATATCCACAGATTCCTTGGCAACATATGAGCCCCAGATAAAGAATTCCTGTTTTAAGATCTCATCATTCTCTACCATTGTCTGTTCTTTAATATAGGAAAGTCAGATTACAGAGGGTTAGAAAGAAGGAAGTTAAGAGGAGAAGAAATGGGGACACTGAGTGTTCAACTTTTTCAAGGAGCTTGGATTAGAAAAGGATAAAAGTTATGATGTTTAGTGGGGATGGTAATATCTCATGATTTCTTTTAAGGATGAGGAGAAATGGGAGTGTTTGTGTCATCAGAGAAATGGTAATTTGCTAGAGAGAGACCGAAAATTAGAGACATTGGGGAAGTGAAGAATAATAGTGTGAACAATCTGCTGGAGAAGATTGGGGGGGGCGGATAACTGACAAAAAGAAGGGGCCACCTCTTTGTCAAAGATTTGAATATAGGAAAAAATAGTAGGAGATGAATAGGGGTTATGGGATGAGGAGGAGTGGAGAAGAGGGACTCTGGTGAAGAGCTTACAGTAAAGTATGAGATAATGTCATCAGTTGAAATGGTAGGGGGAGAGAAGGCAATGGGATGCTGGAGGAAAGAAGATAAGGTTGGGAATAGTCATCATGACAAGAGGGATACAGAATCAATTAAGTATTAGAATCTATTTTCTATAGCAAAGACACATTTGATATTAAATGATAAAAATATGTAGTGGACCTAGCCAACACAGAAGTATGAGAACAGGTAGCAAAAGGTAGGATTAATTCAGGGATAGAGTATGGCAAGGTATGAGGGTTGATGGAAGAAAGATGAAAGGAATTTGAGGATAAATGATATAGTGTAGAACAGATTATAGTTCTTGAAGTAGCAATAATAAGGGAAAGTACTGAAGGATAAAGTTAGCTGGGTGGTAGAATGTCTAGAGCACTGAGTCTGGAGTCAGTAAGACCTGAGTACAAATCTAGCCTGAAACTCCTACTAGGTGTGAGACCCTAGACAAGTCACTTAAATTCTGTCTTTCTTTTCTTAATTATAAAATGGGAATAATAACAACACATACTTTGCAGGATTTTGTTGAGGATCAAATGAAATAATATTTTGTAAGGTGTTTTACAATGCTTGGCATGTAACCAATATATTTACCTATTCTCTTCCTTGTCCCCTTGAGGGATTGGCAGTTGAGGGGAGGACAAAAGAATAGGTTCAGGATAAGTAAAGGAATCATTATCAGATTAAGAAATTTCAATGTTCTTGATTATGGTAGTAGAACACTTGGAGGTGAAAGATAGTAAAAGAGATAAAAGAGGTTTGTCTTGAGGAAAGTACTTTGTAATCAGTAAAGTACTATAAAAATAGAGTCTGTTATTCATGACATGTAGAAAAATGGATAGAAAGCTAGTTCAAAGTCCAGAACTGTGTTCAAATTCTGACCTTGATGTATCCTGGCTATGTGAGCCAGAACAAGTCACTTAACCCCTTGGTGTTCTAGATAACTCTAAGACTAGAAATTATTGTTAATAGGAATTTCCTCACAGTTAGTTTCCTATGCCAATGAAATCACTGCTTCAGTCTCTATCTTAGTATTCTTAAGGAGAAAGTATGAAAGGACCTCCCACATGACAGAACTAATTCCTTTTTCAAAAAGGTCTGCCATGTATGGAATGGATAGGAGTTAGCACTAAGTAAATTCTTTTTCAGTTGGAAGGTACTCTCTAGTGGAATGTATCAAGGGAGCCGTATTGGTAACTACAACTTTTTATTATTTATATGGCCAATCTGGGAGTTGGTGCTGAAACCAAGATTTCCAAGGTTGCAAATAATAGGGTACTTGCCCAAGAGACTCAGCAGGCACAGCAAACTCCAGCTAGGGCTGCAGAAGTTATTTCCTTTAAGTGGTTCATCATTAGTGAGTCATAAAAATAAAACTCTACAGCCCTCTCCAATCCAAGTACTGAATGATGAACTAAATCCCGGGGCTCCTTGTTTCTCTGTGTAAAATTTTAAGTGGTTAGGGAGTAGGATGGAATCAGTTCTGTCACTAATTCCCTCTGTGACCTTAGGCAAGTCATTTCTGCTCTTAGTGTCTCAGTTTCTCCAACTATAAGATAAGAAAATTGGACTGGATGATCATTAAAGTCATTTCCAATTGTAAAACATTTTGACCTGGTTAAAGGGGGTTGGAGCAAGTGAGAATGTAGGCTAAACTTTATAGGTGAAATTAGAGGAGAATGAGCAGAATGAAATGGAAAAGGAATAAAAGGAGAAGAAAGAGGAAGGGAGACAGAAAGAAAGAAAGAAAGAAAGAAAGAAAGAAAGAAAGAAAGAAAGAAAGAAAGAAAGAAAGAAAGAAAGGAAGAAAGAAAGAAAGAAAGAAAGAGAAAGAAAGAAATAGAGAAAAATGAAGAAAGAGAAGCAGGAGGAAAAGGAGGAAAAGGAAGAAGAGAAACAGCATCAATAATGTGCTAGAAATGTAATGCAGTTTTGAACTGATTCATATGATTGGGGATTTATATTGTTCCCATGTTAAGTAGAAAAGACATTTTCAGACTACCAGAGAAGAACTCCATGGGATATTTAGATGTTCCACTGCTTAAGGAAAAAAGAAAGAGAAGGCAAGACTGAAGTGACATTGTGACCCCTTGTCCAGATTTTGGGACCCATAACAAGTTGTAAAAACTCACTGACATACTCTAACTAGACCTTTTCTAGACCTGGATATTTTTTAGCAAGTCAAGAGGTTTACAAAATTCTATAAAAATAGGTCTCTGTTCCAAGTCCATGTTAATGGTAGGGCTTTATACCTGAAGGGATAGGTCCTTTTCACTTCTCTCTTCTTTCCCCTGGGGCTCTACTCTATCAGATGTAATTTAAATTGTGAAAATCAGATCAAAATAAGCCTGATTCTAAGCCCTTTAAAAAGTAAAACTGCAAACTTCCAAATTCTTCATCTCCATGTCTCCTGTGACTATTTTTATTTCATGCATAAGGTTTAGTCTTGAAAATAGCTCATATGCTCATAGTGGGACTGAGTACAGCTAGAGGGCTTTTATTATCCTGTAGTACACCTTGTCCCAGTCATTGCTCTGGGCTCTTCCATAGTCATTGGACAAAGAAACAAATAGCCTTCCCTTTCTCCAAAAGAGAGGGAACTTTCATAGATAAAGAGAACTCTAAGGTGGCCTTCTGATAATAAGGAAACACAAACCTGACTTTTTTGTTAGAAGTATAAGGAGAAGATTTGAAATAAAGTCATAAGAGAGTATAGTCTCTCAGAAAAGAAAAAAGTGGTCAGGCAAGAAGAAATGTGCATATAGAAAGAAAAAACAGAAAAACTAATATGATAAATATAGAAAAATAAATCTGAAAGAAAAATGCCAGAAGGAAAAAACTGAATTATTATCATTAACATTCATAAAAACCAATCTAGAACTTTCACGAGACAGAATTTATATAATTATATATTAATAATCTATATTATTTTTAAAAGGGAAAGAGGACCTAGAGTCAGTAATTTATAAAAAACTGTTGTAACAAGAGATGACTTTTCATCAGTAAATTAATCCAAGCATTTATTAAGCAGTTATGTAGCACTATGTGAAAGGACTGTGTATATGGCATATGTAGCACTATCTCTGGAGAAACACCATCCCCAACTACAAGTAGTATTCCTGAGTGAACAAATACCTAAGGTAAAGGTATTCTGTGGGTCCATGCTCCCGAAATTGTAACTTTCAAGCTCCCATCAATATTTTCTTTCCAATAGTTACATATGACACAAAGTGAGGATCATGGAATCATAGATTTAGAGATGGAAGGGATCTTAGAGATCAAATCCAGTATCCTCAAGATATAAATGAAACAAGTGAGAACAAAAGAGCTTAAATAACTTAACCAAGGTTATACAGCTAGTAAATAAAGGTTTTGAGCCCAGGTCTTCCAGACTTCAAATTCAACACTACTACACCATGTCGAAATAGCTAACAGTACTTCTTTTCTGGATCTGAGGTGAACTCCTTCATAAATATAGCATCAATAGAGAAAGTAAACACACATAGAAGTCACAAGTAGAAAGGAACCCATACAATCATGTAATCAGGGCATCCTGGAGAAGGGGCAATTCACTCAAATTTCTTGTGTTGCTCAGCTGAAGATGTCTTGATGTTACTCCAACTGACCTTAGCCTCAAATCTTCCACTGAATGCTGCCAGGTGGTCCTCCAACAAAAGATGATAGATGCCAGAAGTGAGACTACCATGAGTTACCTCCCAACTCAATAAAGTCTAGTGACTCCCTTCAGGATCAAATATAAAATCCTCAGGTTGGCATTCAAAGCCTTTTATAACCTGCCCATCCCCACATATGCACACACATACACCATTCCAGTCTTCTTAAACCTTACACAACCCTCCCTTCCCACATTCTTCAACCCAGTGAAAAAGCTCCTGGCTGTTCCTTAAACAAGATCCTCCACATCTGAACTGCAGGCAATTTCTCTACTATCTTCTCCCATCCCTTGAATTCTCTCCATTCTCATATCTACCTTCTAACTTCCTTAGCTCCCTTCAGATTGCCACGAAAATCTCATCTTCTCTAGGAAGCCTTTCCCAGTTCCTCTTAATTCTAGTGTCTTCTCTCTTCTGATTATCTCCAATTTGTCATTTATTTGAAGATTATGTGTCAAGTCCTTGTGCTAAGTTTTGGGGACACAAATAAAAAATAAAATCTGCTTCCGCTGCTGGGAGGGAATGGGAATGAGGGAAACCCCTAAGATCATGATAACTCCCAAGTCAATGTGGAGTACTCCGGTGTGTAGGCATGGGAGGACTAAGGAAGAAAAGTAGGCTGAGTTGGCTTATCCATAATCAACTTCCACAGAGCAGGAACTCTGGAGAGAATATTCTTACTACCTTTGGAAAAGAGGAGATACAGTAGAGATTCTGGATACCCTCTGACAAATGTTAGAGATGGGGGAAGAAGGTAATTACAAGGTAGGGAATGGGATATGAGAAGCCTGGGGCCCAGGTAAGGGTTGAGCAGCAGCTCTGGTACAAGGCCTTCCAGAAATCATAAGTGGTCTTTGAGCATATTACTATCCTCTTTTAGTGAAGATTTGTAGAAAAATTAGGTACTTTTGCAATGGGGCCAATAAAATCTTCACAATTTTATTCTCTTAATATCTTTGCCCAGAAGCTTCCTATCTATGGGACAGAAGATTCCTAGCCCCATATACTAAACCCTTTCCTAAAAAAAAGAGCAGTGTCTTTCTATTTGGTTATTGCCCAAAGAAATAGCCATTTTTTGTTGTTTACAATCCTTCTTCTGTAGAGGTAGATACTCTCTGTTAAAAGGGCTTAATTTAGTTTATGAGGAATAACCAAAATAATTCCCACATTTCTATCTCTGCAAGCCAAACCATATTCCAAGCAATAGTCATTTCCCTAATATCTACAAAAGAATTGTTTTTCAGGGGTCTCAGTTTTTTACTTTTGATATTTCTACCCACTTCTCCATGTAAATAGATAGACAGGAAAAAATTATATGGAGGCAATTTACACCCAGAAGATAAGGTCACTGTCTCTGTTAACTGCTCAGTAAATGTCTAATTTTTCCAAATGCAAATATTGCTTAATATTAAAAATTGTTTAAGTTCTGAAAAGGGCTTTGCTTCACACTCTTAGACAAAGATAAAAAAGAGATTGTCTTTGATCTCAAGGAGATAATATTCTCTCTGTAAGAGGGAAAAATAAAAAATAACAAAAATATAGCCTTTGGATAAATATGTGGTGGGGTAAACAAAATATGTAATTATTGAAAAATAGAATTATTCCACTGGAAGAGAAAATATAGATGGGACAAAATGAGAGCAATGATTCACTCAACAGGAAGAAGCTCCATTCCATAGATGTACAAGTAAAGATAATGTAACTAGATTGAGGATAGAACAAGCAGAGATCAATTAGGAGTCATTGGACACTCCCAAAAGATAAAGAAATTATTCTGAATTTCATTTTTCAGGAGAGAAGAGAGAAGTTTCTCAGTATTATGGGTACCAAGGGATAGACTTAGACCAACAGAATTTCTTAAATGCCAGCAAGAATAAATGTCTTATTCAATTCACCCACATAGGTTTATGGCAAACTCCAGAACTATAACTGACCAAGAGAGGATTTTATAGACTCTTTATAACTCATGAATTTGAATCACAGAGGATTATTCATCCAAGACAAGAAAAGCAAACAGGGGTGAGAAAATGTCTAGTTGACAATAACAGAAAAACTAAGATTCGTCTCAAGATGTTCTACCTGTCTACACTTAGCACAATACTTAGAGAAAGAAAATGCAATTTGAAACTACAACTCTTCCAAATCATTTTCACAGGAGAAAGCAAGTCTCTTTATGATCTTTGATATAAAAAATTCAACCTGGAAGCAAAACTTATACAAGGAAAAGAAGCCTGACCTGACAAAAAAATTTTAGGTGAATTGCCCAAAGTCATCTAGCCAGTGTTTGAGTTTAGTTTGAACTTCGATCTTCCCCACTTCAGGCCCTAACCAGTGCTCTATCTACTTTGCCATCTAGCAGTAATTTTCTCAAGTATGAAAGAAGGAAAGGGCTTGAGCGGGGCATCAGAATGACAGAATTGTTCTTATGATTGTATACCTGCTTTTGGAATTATAATTAACAAACATACAGGCTCTGATGGTTTTAACTAAATTCATCAAAGAGATCAAAGATAGAGGGGAAGAACTCGTACTATAAAAATGTTTGCAACAACACTTTTTAATAAAACAAAGATTCAAACAAAATGGGTGCTCACCAAAAAGGGAATTGCAACAATTGAGACATTTTGAGACATGACTAATGAGTGAATGTATGTTATTTGACTATACTTATTTGTTACATAGAAATATTTTATGTTTCAAGAATGAATAGTTGGAGGAGTAGAAGGAAATGAGAGGTAGTGATAATGATGTAAGAGACAGAGAGAGAGAGAGAGAGAGAGAAGCAGGGTTGTATTGTTATTATCTTGTTATATTTTTTAAAATAACTATATAATAGAGATATATGGTTTCATATATAATTCTCTTATTTTTGTTCTTTGCATAGCATTGTCACTGGGCTTTTCTCCCGCCTTGCACTCACATTCACAGGTTCAGTTTCCAAGGGTAAACTACCTTGAGGTCCAAAAAGTGCCCTGTATTTACACATTCATAAAATTATAGCTCATGAGCTCCCACCACTCTGTTTCCCATTAACAATCAGCCAGTAGGTTTGATTAGCTCTTAGTAAACATATTTACTAAGATGGCGTGATAAAAGCAGTAACTATAAAACATTGCCTCTATATAATTGTGGCACACTTTCCAACTCATGTATAAAGTATCGATGGAAAAAATTAGCACAAAGTTGGAGTACAATTATAATGAGACACATGTGGAGAACATGTATGACCAAGGCTACTCTTTCTTTTGCTGTTGCTGAACTTTGAAGTTCTATTTCTTGAAGTGAAGTCCTCTCTACATCAATTTTCAAACTAGGGATAATTCTTTTGAGTCAACATCTTGTTTTCTTCTCTTCTACCTTATGCCTTGTCTAAAGAACTCAACTTCTACCATACTCCAAGTTGTACCACTTGAAGCTGCTTCTGGTCTGTCACTAGGTATTTATGCTTGTAGTAAGGGTGTGTTTTTTCACTCAACTGGGCATCAAACTCTCTCAAGTGACTCTCAGTTAGATGGATGGGATATCTCCTAAGAAAATGGGTTTGATGCTAGACACCACAGCCAATGGAGGTGGGGGTGGGGGTGGTGAGGAACCCCTCTTCTCCTCCAGAGATGAAGAACTGGGTTCTTTCTCAACTTCTTACTCTTTATAGATTAGCTATTTGAATTCCTATTGGGGATGTCCATTTTTATTTTGGTTGTCCAATACAATTGGGTTCTTATGACTCAGTCAGAGAGGTACTAATACTTTGGAAATGGATAACAGACTCTCAACACTTTGCTCCCACATTAAAATTTCATCATCTGTGAAAAGATGCTGTGACTCCACTTGCCCTATTTAAACATTAATGTACCCAGAAAACAAACCAGAGTGCCTTTGGACAAAGATAATGTAGAATAGCTCACAAACAACCCCAAAACTAATGTTTTTCCAAAATGAAACAGACTTACCATACTTGAAGGGCCTCAGGAATACACTGCCTTTCAAATTTTTTACTGTACTATTTTAATAAAAAGACAGTATTCTATGAAATTCTTATGATTTATCATTTATCTTGGGTTTGTAAATGCCTGTTCCAACTCAAAGACAATATAGAAAAGAGGAAAGGAAATCAAGCTCAAAGATAACTTGAAGACACTATTCTATTTCTTTTATTTTTCATAAGTAGGACATTTGTCCATTTCCAATTCTCTGTTGCTACACTCATTTTCCATGATTTTTAAAAGTTTATTGACTACAGCTCAGCAGTCTTCTCTGCCCATTCTTATAATATCTTAGTTCATCAAAGTCTGGCGAGTTGAACTAATAAAGAGGAATTAGGAGTTCTCTTAATATTGTCATCCCTATCTTGTGTAATAACTCCCTATTAGTCAGCCAATCAGTCAATAAACATTTATTAAGTACTTTCTTTGTGGCAGGAACTATGATATTTTTTATTCTATCCTTTCTAGTAAAAAAATAGTTTTCCTGGGCTGAGAAATAATAGAATAAAAATTGAACAGCTCCATCAACTACCATCATTGTCCAACCCACACTGATCATCCCTTCATTGAGGGAGACCCCCACCATGAGAGATTGGATTCTTTATAAAAATGAAAAGAGGTTACAGAATGTGTTTTCAAAATATACAACTATTTGTTTGAATAGAGAGTGAAATAAACAGAATCAAGAAAATATACAAAGTGGTTATAACAATATAAATGATATTGTTGTTTGTCCTTCATTTTTTAACAGGACCAATGACATCAAGGGTGATATCTTGACTTATGCATGAAATGGATTTTAAGTGTGGGAGAGATGTGGAAAGTCATCAGCCTCACTCTCTTCATCAAAGTCCAATGGCAAGATAAAAGTCAAGATGACTGGTGATGACCCAGGATTCAGTGGATGACCTTGGTGTCTCTTCCACATCTAACCAAACTCTAAGGACTCCACAACATCCATTTCCACTGTTTTCATGACTACTGTAACAAATTGTTCTTGTCTGCCCATTCCATCAGGAGAAATCTTCACATGTTTGGGGTAGGCACCTCACTAATTCATCAATGTGTTTGTGGATCATTGGTTACCCTCAACCTGGTTTAGCCCATGTGCTGAGATGGTTTACCAGGATGTAGCCAGTGGACATACTACAGCTTCATGAAGCCACAGGTGAGAGTTGAGTGTCAGGTGGACACCAAAGATAGATGGGCAGCACTGAAAAGAGCTTAGCTAGCCGATGCCAGAGGTGCCAATCCTTCTTAAAAACTCATACCTACCAACAATAGAAATAAAAATAATATGAAAGTTAATCATATTCTAAATAATAAATATATATCTATACATGCATACTCTTGAAGAATAGATAATGCTTTATCTTTGAAGAGATAGAAGACTATGTGACATAATGTTGCATATATTGTCAGAAATGGTTACCATATCTTTGCTATTTCTTTTTTTTTTAAACCCTTAACTTCGGTGTATTGTCTCATAGGTGGAAGAGTGGTAAGGGTGGGCAATGGGGGTCAAGTGACTTGCCCAGGGTCACACAGCTGGGAAGTGGCTGAGGCCGGGTTTGAACCTAGGACCTCCTGTCTCTAGGCCAGACTCTCACTCCACTGAATTACCCAGCTGTCCCTCTTTGCTATTTCTTAATTGTCTTTCTTTTAATAATAGAAAGTTTAGTTCCTAGAAATGAAGATGAGATGATATTTCCAGAAATGATTCTGATATAAAAACAAAAGCTATTAACAAAACCTTTAAAATCTCTTACTATGTACAACTCTAAAAACCAAAAAAAAAGACATACGTAAGACAGAAAGACATGGATTTCATATGAAAACTTCAAAATGTTTCAACTGACTCTAAAGATTGAGAAGTTGAAATTATATTAGAGAAATCTGAATTCAAATTAGAATGTGACAATAGAAAAAAAATTGGAATTCTATTAGCCTTAAGCTACCATTGTATAAGAAACCAATATTAAATATATGTGTACCTAACAGCCTAGTGACTTCATTTTTAGGAGGGAAATTGAAAATCAAAAAAGATTTTGGCAAAAAAAAATATTACTCTGCAAAATGCTACTAATGAAGTACAAGTCAAATGGACAAATAAGTAAGTTATGAACTTGAACAGAATAATAAAAATTAATAGATTGTGAGTATAATAAAGAATATTAGAAATTTTGTTTCTGATTCAAATATTCAGGGTACAATTACAAAGAATACTGATCATTTCTGTGGAATAAATAAAAAATTAATACATACATAAAAACAGAAATGTTGTAGAGTGACTTTAGAGACCATCATGTTATAAATGAATTTTTAAAGAAATTAAGATCAAAAGATTCAGACAAAATGATTAAAAACTATTTTCTTAATAAGTATTGGTCAAAGGTAAGTTTATAGAAATAATTAGAATAAATATTGTATTACATAAATGTTGTATTACATAAAAATGGATAAACAATTAAAGTAGTTTATATTTCTAAAAATATATCAAAGACAAAATAGATAAATTTTTGGAGCTTTAAAAACTAAGTAAAATGTAACAAATGTACCCAAAACTTTCAAAAAAGATCACAAAAATTAAAAGAGAATAAAAATTTAAAGAAAAAATTTGAATAATGAAGAAAGAAGTTTTTTTCAAAAGAGCAATAGTGCTTGCTTCAGTAGCATATATACTAAAAGAAAAATAAAATCTATTAAACATTATTTAATTAAACTTAGAGATGAAAACAAAATTATTAAAATAAAAAATAAAGTAGGAAAAGATCATAATGAATAGTGAGGAAATAAAAAAATTTGAGATAATATACCAGCAGAACTGAGAAAATGAAAGAAACTTAGGAATACTTAGAAAAATATAAAACGCTTAAGTGGACAAACAGGAAAAAACCAATATGATAACGAAAAATTAAGTAATCCACTAATAAGCTGAATTTTAAAAACATATCTAACTATATTCTCAATTAATTTACATAAAAATTTAAAGAACAAATAATCTCAATGCTATATAAATTCAGCTCAAAAATGAAGAAATATTGTACTCTAACGATAATGTAAGGCAAATTATAAACTTGATTCCTAAACCAAGGAAAGATAAGGGAGAAAAAGAGAACAAATATTATGAATAAATATTTATGCAAAATTATTAACTATAACACTGAAAGAAAGAACATAGCAAAGTAACAATGCTACAACATTTTTTAAATCTCCATTAGACTGTAGGGGTCTACGGGTACTCTAATTCTGTCATCTAAAATATGATCTCTTCCACTCAGTTTCATGTTATTTGTAAATTTGTTACACATACTCTTTGGCCTTCCACCATTTCAATGGCAAAAATATTTAGCACCCCAAGACTAAGGGAAAAGTCATTAGACACTCCACTAAAGACTTTGATCCCAGACTATATAAACAAAGTATCATCCTTTAGATCTCGTTAAGTCATTCAGTTCCATATTCACCTACCTCTACTATTATCTAGTTTGCATCTTCCCATATTATCCAGAAGTATGTCAGTAAAGACTTAGTTGAGCATGGTGCTAAAGTCTATGAAATTTATCTGTTCTAGTCTAGTAACGTTTTCCAAAAAATAATAGAGTGAGACTATTTGAACTCAAACTTTACAAGGTTAGATTGAAGAAAATACTGATGTTTAAAACAAAGCAGAGACCATCCTAGGAGGTGCATGATCACTGAATTCAAAAATCTGAAGCATTATTATAAAGAAGAAAGATTTTTCTACTTTTCTTGGTCCTAGAAGACAAGTAGGCCCAAATGGGAACATTTTCAGAGACAAAAACCTAGACTTGATGTTGGGAAAATTTTGCTATCAATTAGAGAGGTCAAAAAGTGAAGTGTGAAACCTTCTGAGGGAGCAAGATTCCCCAATATTCAGTCTTTAAATAGAAGCTGTATGATCAGGAATGTAGATGGAATTGTTACTTGAAGTAGGGGCCAGAATATGGTCTACTATTTCACTTGTTAATGGCTGAATCCTCTGAAACGTCAATGAATTAAATTATTATCACTAGGCAGATAATTTTCAGATCATTCTCTCTTTTTTTTTTTAAGCCCTTACCTTCCATCTTAGGATCAAGTGATTCTAAGGTAGAAGAGTGGTAAAGGTTAAGTGACTTGCCCAGGGTCACACAGCTAGGAAGTTTCTGGGGTCACATTTGAACCCAGGACCTCCCATCTCTAGGCCTGCCTCTCAATCCACTGAGCCACCCAGCTGCCCCCTTCAGATCATTTTTTTTTTAAACCCTTGTACTTCGGTGTATTGTCTCATAGGTGGAAGAGTGGTAAGGGTGGGCAATGGGGGTCAAGTGACTTGCCCAGGGTCACACAGCTGGGAAGTGGCTGAGGCCGGGTTTGAACCTAGGACCTCCTGTCTCTAGGCCTGACACTCACTCCACTGAGCTACACAGCTGCCCCTCAGATCATTTTTTATCTGGCCCCAACCTCTTTCCTCGCTTCCATGGCTTCCTTCAAGTTCTAGATCTATAAGAAGGTTTTCTTAATTCTAGAGAAGCTAGGTGGTACAGTTGGTAGAGTGTCAGGCCTAAAATTAAGAAGACTTACCTTCCTGAATTCAAATCTGACCTCAGACACTTACTAGTTGTGTGACCCTGGGCAAGTCACTTAAGTCTGTTTGCCTTAAGCGAGGCCACAAAGAATCTGAAATGACTGAACAACAAAATTATCGATTCTATCCCCTCTAATTATTTCTCTTTGTTGATTATTTACTATTTATCCTGTTTATGTAACTGTTTGCATGCTATCTCCCCCATTAGACTGTGAATTCCTTGAAAGTGGAGACTCTAACCACTGTACCACCTAGCTGCCTTGTTTTACTTTTTTTTTTAAACTCTTACCTTCTGTTGTGGAGTCAATACTGCGTATTGGTTCCTAGGCAGAAGAGTGGTAAGGATAGGCAATGGGGGTCAAGTGACTTGCCCAGGGTCACACAGCTGGGGAGTGTCTGAAGCCAGATTTGAACCTAGGACCTCCCGTCTCTATGCCTGACTCTCAATCCACTGAGCCACCCAACTGCCCCCTGTTTTACTTTTAAAGCCTTTTATACTCTTGCCCTTTCCTACCTTACTTTCCTCCACTGTGATTCAGTGACTCTGGCCTCTCCTTCATGTTCCTTACGTATGACACTCCATCTCCCATGCTCGTAATTCTCTTCCTTCTTCTTTTCCTTTAATCCTCAGCTAAAATGCCACCTTCTTTAGGAAGTTTTTCCCTGTCCCCCTCATGCTAGTGTCTTCCTCTGTAACTATCTTCAATTTATCCTTCATATATTTTGTAAATGTAAACTGAGCCCCTAAACTCATAGGTATGGGGATCTGTCAACACTGGTGGAGATCATTACCTCATGCCAGGATGAGGACTGGAATAATGTTGGTGAGAGCAGGAAGAAATATTTCATCTCTTTGGGAATTTCTGGATTCCAGCTTCAAGAGACAAGATCCACAATGCCAACCCTTCTTTAGATTTCTGAAGGGAGAGAAAGAGTCTAGGAAAGAAGCCAACTTGTAGAGGATAGTCTCTATCATGTCTCTTTCTCCAGTTTAGTTTCCCTAAACTCTAGGGAATTTCCTCTTTAAATGTGACTCTTTTGGTCGAGCTGAGTGACTTTGCTCCCAAAGGGAAAGTTTATTCAATTATTATTTTCTGTAATTCTCACAATTATACTTTTCCCCGATTTCTGTTTTGCTATTGTCTTGAATTAATGAATTTCTCTGTTACTTGCTATGTATGTGTGTGTGTTCATTCTTGAAATGGTTATCTGGGGAGAAAGGGGTCAAGTGTTAGACATAGAGCTTGGGGCCCTCCTTTCCTCACAACAAAATAGCAATTAGAAGCAGTAGCTTGAACCTAAAAATTACATTTGTTAAAGCAATAAAATTGAAGGGAGTAGATGGATATGATTCTAAACCAATATTCTCTGTCTCTGAAGGTAACAGAGTGGCCAGTCTCTGGTCCCCGCCTCTTACTTCCTCTCTCTTAAACAATCAAAGTTTGCCTTCAGAGAAGGTGGGGCAGAAAGAAAACTCTTAAAATTCTTGTCTCCCTTTGAGCTAAACAAACACAATCCTTTTACACTTACACAATTATTTGAATATTGTCTTCCCACTAAAATGTGAGCTCTTTGAAAGCTGAGACTAGTTTTGCTTTCTTTAATTCCTTAGTACTTAGTACATTGTCTGTACATAATAAGTGCTTAATAAATAAATACTTCTTGACTTCACTTGACTCTGAAATTCTATGGTTATTTTTCTGAATATCATTTTCAGAACTGCTTTGCAAGAAGCTATTTTAAATACTGCATTGGCATAGCAGCTAGGTTGTTCAATAATGTCAGACAGGTTCAAACCTGGCCTCAGACATTTCTTAGCTGTATGACCTTAGACAAGTCATTTAACACCAGTTGCCTAGTCCTTACCACTCCTCTGGCTTTAGTATCAATACTTAATACTGATTCCTTTTTTTTTTTTTAAACCCTTACCTTCCATCTTGGAGTCAATACTGTGTATTGGCTCCAAGGCAACTTAATATTGATTCTAAGACAAAGTAGGAGTGAAAATAAATACATGGTGTATTGGCATGAAACATCATGAAATATAATAGCAAGAGTACTAGACTTGGAGTCAAATAGAACTGGGTTCAAATCCTGTTGTTGTGTAACCAAATGAGTTTTGGGGCAGCATGCTGGACGATTTGATCCTCATTCACCTGCCCAAAAGAAGTGTGCAGGAGCAGGTCATCTTACGTCCTCTCTCTCTCAGGTCAATCTACCTCTACAACTAGGGCCGTCTTGGGGCAGAATTTTCTCCTCTTGTCCCCGCTCTTGGCCTTTCTTCCTGCTCCTCCTTACTCCAGGAAAAATGATTTACCTATAAACGACTCTGATTATAAGTACAATGAAATGCTGTCTTTGGTCAAAGGGAAAACAAAGGAAAGTCTTTTACTCCATTTTAAAGTTTCCCTTCCTGTTAAGAGATTTTTCAGGTGATTAATAAAACTTAATCAATATCAGCTCAATATGTTCCAAAGTGGAAGCCGCCACCTACCAAAGAGGGACATTTCCAGATAATTTTACCCAGAGAGCTAACTCCCACTCATAGCCTGTTACCTCTTGAAATTGCACATGATCTAAGATACACACTAAGGGAACCATTGTAATTTGGTACATTGTTTATTTCAAGGGAACAATTGGAATCTATTCCATTATTTATGCAGAGAAAACAGACTTAAAGTACTATTAATTCCCTAAAAAAGCAGTTTAAAGGGAGAAGTTTGGATTTAAATCTCCATTTGGAAAGATGGAGGGTAACAGGATAAGAAAGTGAAATAGGGAAGCATTGCTCTCCAACTTACCTGGATTTCATGGGCAGACAACAGTTCATTAACTTGTACACTTTTTTCCAATCTAATCATTGCTGTATAGTCTGCTTATGGTATGTGAAGAGTATCGTACGGCCCAGCCACATCTAATAGACTCAGAACACTGTGGCTGCTACTGCTGCCCTGTCTGCTGACCTCTCCACCATCTCTCTGCTGCCCCCAGACTATCAGTCTCCAGACTCCATGGGCTTGTCCAATTCTTCCCCTAATTCAAATTTGCCTTATGGGTCCTTGCCTAGGAAGTTGAGCAAAAACTCCAAACCCCAGAATTCTCTGAGATGGTCCAGACTTCTCCTCCTGCCCACAAGGGAAGCAGAATCTGTCCCAAAGGGCTGTTATATTAGCTATTAGCTTTGTTACCCTGGAAAAGTCATTTAATCTGTCTATGCCTCACTTAACTCATTTGGTAAATGGAGAGAACAGTATATGTAGTACCTACCAAGTAGTTATGAGACTGGAATGAGATCATTTATGTGAAGCTCTTTGTGAACTTTAAAGAGCTATAATAAATTTCATTTATTAGTATTACTATGATGTCACGAAATGTAGGAGCCCATCCAGATTCGTGCCAGAGCTCTCTAAAGTCTATCCCAGGATTGTGAAAATGAGAGAAAATTCCTCAAAACATTTATGAAAGAGCAAAGAGGTTTCAACCTGGCAGCTTGGAATTGAGTACAGTTCTCTCTGTTTCAATATTATTTATGGGATTAGAAGCCATTAATTCCTAAAATTGTTCTCTGGAGCATAAGTGGCAACAGCTGTAACTCTGGGCTTGCTGTCTTTCCACATGGTCTCCTCTGTAAAGCACGCATGAGAACACACAGTGAAATGAGGGTGTGGCCAATTCCACAAGGGCTAGAACCAAGGCAAGCAAACACACCAAAATCCCCACCTCTCTCAGCGCCCCAAATCTGAGACCTCTTATGCTTTCTATGTCACAGAGCCATACTCCAACCAAGCCCAAAAAGACCCAGAGACAATTTGGGAGAGATGCTCCATGCAGAGGGCATGCTCCTGCTTTCATGGGGCAATAGTTAAGTTTTTTAAATGTGTTATATGGATATCTAGGGAATCTAATGGATACAACTCTGGTGTGAGGAAGGATTCCATTAAAGTCCTCTTCTGATGCCTAATGCCTGTGTCCTCTGAGCAGATCACTTAGATTCTTAGTATCCGTGGCACCTCTTCTATTTGTGACCCTCTCATTTTGGTGGATGGTGAGTCAAAGATTTGAAAGGAAGACTTAGAAGAATCATTCCCCTTTACCCCACTTTGAGTGGCTGGTTTAGAAGCCAAGAGGGAGAGAGCCTAGCAAGTTGGAAAGTGAAGACAAGGTTTCATAGAAGAGAGGCAAGATGTAAGCAGGGATTACAAGAAGGGTGGCAGAATGAGGAACTGGGGAGAGTGGACACCAGAACCTAACTATCGGCCAGTGAATTAAATGGGTCTGGCACCAGGTTGGAGAGGATGAGACATCAATGATCCTTTCTTATACATCAGAATATGAGTTCCTCAGACACACAATGATTTTGCCTTTGATTGTATCTTGAGTGCCTAGCACAGTGCCCTAACTCATAATCAACAATTAACAAATGCTTGTTGATTTGATCCCCTGCCATTTCCTCACTTTCCTTAGGGAAGTAGAATGACCTTTTGCTAATATCTTAATTAATAAGATATTTTGCTAATATCTTAATTAATATTGTTAATATCTTAACTTCCCACTAGACTAGAGAAATTTAGCCTTTGTTTTTAAAGGCATCAATTGGTTTCTCTGTTTTTTACAACAGAATTAATTAAAAATAAAAATGTTGACCAACATATCTGAGTTGTTCATGTGAATGGGAAGGGGAAAGAAAAAGACTATTCCCTGCTCAGAAACAGGAAACCTTCAGGTCAGCTTGGAGTTAATTTAGAACTGTTAGGCAAAGTGAAAAAGGTAAATTGATGGGAAGCAAGAAGTCAGGATCCATACTTAAATATATTTGAAAGTATCATAATTTTTTATCAATAACTTGTTGTCATTTTGTGATTTGGAATTGAGGCAATGGTAATGTACCCCGCCCCTTCTGCACTCCAGAAGTTGGGTTGAGTTGGGTTGACTGGGTTGAGAAGGCTTCTCCCTATTGTTAGCAGTCTTAGAATTCTCCTTAAAAAATGTCTGCCTCTTTGTCATTATCTCCTCACTCACTCACCTTCAGATCTAGCATTGACCTCAGAATGCAGAGAGTTTTACTTTCATTTCCAAATCTCAAAGAAAGTTAAGAATTAGACATTGAACACTATAGGGAAATGAAAAATTATCTGTGACTAATCAAAAAGATATGAGAAAGACACAGGAGCCCGTCTAGTCTATGAATTATATATCCACAGGATACCACGGCCCTGTTTTCTTCTTTTTAAGACATCCTTACCTTCCATCTTAGAATTAATTCTGTTTTGGCTCTAAGACAGAAGAGGGATAAAAGTGCTAGGCAATGGGGGTTAAGTGACTCACAGATCAGAGTCACAACAGCTAAGAAGTGTCTGAGATCAAATTTGAATCCAGGACCTCCCCTCTCTAGGCCTGGCTCTCAATCCACTGAACCATATAGCTGCCCCCAAATGTCTTGTTTTGGGCCATTTAAAATTCCAGATCTTTGGCTTCACCCATTTCACCCATTTCAATAATAAATTTAACCAAGAAGTAACTGCAAGCAATTCTGATAATCAAGTCAAATATTCTGAAGCACCCCAAACTAATACAGTTTGGTGGTTCTGATGCAGGGTTAGAATACAAGAAGACATTCAGTAACCATATAACAAAATAAAAATAACTTTATTAATAACAAAGGATAAAAAAGGATGCAATTCCTAAAGTGAAAAAAGAATACTAATGCAGATAAGAGAGTTACTCCCCTCCACCTCCATATTCAGGATGAAAATTGGCCATGCTGGGTCAGAAAGGCATTCCTAAGGTGATAGGAATTCTACTAAAGCCTCTGACACCAAATCTCTATGGGCTGAGCTTTTTATGCCTCTGGTGGCAAAGTTAAAGAGGCTTTTTATTACATTTATAGGGTAGGCCCAGTCAGAGTTACATCAGTAAATGTTTAACAACTGAAAACGTGCCCATTTTAAAGTTTACTCTGCATTTGGAACATTTTGTTCATCATTTTCTTAAGTCTAGACAATCAACAAAACAATCAATCAAGTCCTGATTTGCATTGCTTCTGTTTTCTCTGATGCAAACTCTCACAGTTGGCTCAGCTAGCTGAATCAGTGGAAAGAGTGCCAGACTTGGAGTCAGAAAGATCTGAGTTCAAATGCTGTCTAAGACATTTACTAGCTGTGTGTGACTCTGGGCAAGTCACTTAACTCTGTTTCCCTCAATTTCTTCATTTGTAAAATGAGCTAAAAAAAGGAAATGGCAAATCACTCCAGTTAAAAAAAAACCCAACCTTCAGTGGAACTATGAAGAGTCAGACAATGACTGAAAATGACTGAACAACAGCAAAAAATACTCATGCTGAAAATTTAACAGTTGTAGATAGAAGCCTGGATGACCTGGCTCCAACATATCCTTGAGCCCAATCTATATAAAACAAGTACTAATCGTGCCATAGAGATATTGGGTCATCTTACCCAACTTATTTTATAAATGATAGAAGTGAAGTACAGAAACATTAAATAACTTGTTCAAGGTAGTAAGTAGAAGATCTGGGATTTTAACTCAGGTCCTATGACCTCATAGCACATTTTTAGCATCATGCTAGTTGTGGTCCTTCCAAATATTAAGTCAAACCATCTCTTCCACCATGCAAAATTTACAGTCATTCAGTCAAATACATATTGAGTCCATTGCATGCTCGACTCCATACAAGGTATTATGGGGAATTCAAATTAAAGACAAAAAATTCTGTCCTTAGGTCTAGTGTTCTTAAGTACTAACTTATATGGTTACTTTTAAACTGGCCCTTTATTATCTGATTGTCTTTTCTTCATTAGACAAATCATTAGGAATCTCATATTATCTTCCTAGACATTCCCTTTAGGGGACATCAAATGTTATTTGGTAGAGAGGATCTATAGGATTCGATTCAATTTAGCAAACATTTATTAAATGCCTATATATGACAAAGTCCTCTTGTAGGTACTTTCAGAAATACAATAAGGAAATCAAATACAGACCCTGCCCTCCAGATACAATAGGGAAGAAAAGTCAGGTATACAAATATCTACAAAAACAACCTCCCCCCCAAAAAAAACCAAAGATCCATTTTGTTGTTCAGTCATTCAAGTGTGTCCAACTCTTTGTGACCCCACGGTCCAACTGTTCATGAGGTCTTCTTGGCAAATGATACTGAAGTGGTTTGCCATTTTCTTCTCCAGTTTTATGCAGGCAGATGTTAAGTGATTTTCCCAGGATCACACAGATATATAAATCTAATATCAGAATTCAACCCTGTTTTTGCAAAATAATGCCTGAAAAAAAGGCACTATAACACATCTGAGAAAGAAAAGATAATTTTCGGCTTTAGGGAAAAGAAGTGTGGGAAATTATTAATAGCTTACATTTCTATAAACCTTGAAAGTTTACAAAATACTTTCTGCACAAGCCTATGAGGTGTGTAGAGCAAATATTAGAACTTCCACTTCATAGGTGAGGAAACTTAGCCTCATTGAGGTTAAGTGACTACCTAATGTCAGGGTCAGTGTTTGGACAAAGCTAAGTCTTCTGACTCTAACCTATTTCCTTCTCCATAACTCCAGAGTGCCTTTTTGGAAGAGGTAGTACCTGGTTTGAATCTTGAAAGACAGGAGGTATTTCAAAAGATGAAGCTGACCCATTCCAGAGCAGGAGAAAAATGTGAGCCAAGGTTTGGAGGTAGGAAAGAGAAGGAGAAGAATAGTGAGGTCTACCGATGCTAGTATTCTCATCTGGGTGAAATAATGAAATAAATAAATCTTCAAAGTCCTTTCTCATTCAAAATTCTACATAAAATAATGTTATGAATTCCCTATCATGTTCAGGCAGAAGATGGAGAATAATAGGTAGCATTTATATGGAACTTGGAGATTTGAAAAGCACTTTACATGCATTGTCTCCCCTCCCCACTCCATCAGCCACCTTTTTATAGATGAGGAAGCTGAGATGAGAGGTTGAGTTGAGTGATTTTCCCAGGGTCACAGGACTAGCAAGTCTCTAAAGTCAGATTTGAACCTAATTCTTCCTGACTCCACTTAGTGCAACCTAACCACTAGACTACCTGCCAGCTACTACACAACCATGATGGCATCAATGACAGCAACTACTGCTTTTGCTGCTGCTGATAATGATGATGATGATGATGTTTCATATTTTTCTAGGGCTTCAGGATTTGCTAAATGCTTTTTTTTTTTGCAACAAATAGGTCATATTCCTTATCAGGAATAGAAAAGATTAAATGCATGGGGCAGTAGAGGAGACAAAATTCTCTCTCTCTTCCCTTCTAGCTCTGGGCTCTAGAACTCTAGTAAAGTTATTCACGAACAGGTTAAAAATGTGCAGATCTCAGATGGCAGCTGTTATCCAGCTGCAGGAAACTCTGAAATGCATGCCCACTTACGTTCACTTAGTCCAAGAAGAATCGGCTTTGTTTATTGCTCTGTGAAGAATCTGGATTTCCTTAAAGGTGATCTCTTTCGCCAGAAGACCTCCTACTAGGCAATATAGGAGTGGATTATCTGGAGGTTTCTCACTATTAGATTCCCTAAATGTCATCTCCTACTGTTGGCACCTAAATGCTATTTAGCTCTTCGTAAACATGAGAGGGAGTGCCCTTTGCTAAGGACGTTTTAAAATCTTGTATTATCACCTGCATTTTGAATGGAGCCCAGACTGGGTATTTCAGAGTGGTTAGAGATTTAGGGGAGAGGAAATGGGAGGGGGCCGGGAGGCAGCGTGGATGCCAAGAAGGAATGCAAGACAACAGCATTTTTTCTAACCAATCAAAATCAAATTATACCTGAGCCCTGTAATTGGAGTTTAATGTGTTTTGCTAATCAAATCACTATATTGATGGAGTTTATCAGCAGAAATACAATGTTAATTACTGAGGAATGATAAAAAATTAATGCATTTCCTAATGTAGCATCCCCCATTATGCACATGTGAGAGGCTGGGTGGCTGGTCATTCTTCCTTTTGATGGGTCCGACAGCCCTGGGCGCATTAGCTCGACTTGACGATGTTCACTTGCCATCTTTCATTACACATGGTTCACTTTTCAAGCTGGGTATTACCAAGAGATGGTAAAGGAAGGTTTTCGAAAGTGGACAAATTTCATCAAATCCAGAGGACTTTAGATAATACTCTCCATCTCTTGTGTCTTGTGAGGAAAGTACTTAGTAAAGTTTAAAATATTATGGGGGCAGCTGAGTGGCTCAGTGGATTAAGAGCCAGACCTAGAGACGGGAGGCCATAGGTTCAAATCTGGCCTCAGACACTTTCCAGCTGTGTGACCCTGGGCAAGTCACTAAACCCCATTGCCAAATCATACCTATCTTCTGCCTTAGGACCAATACACAGTATTGATTCTAAGATGGAAAGTAAGAGTTTGAAAAATAATAAAATAAAATATTACAAAAATATGAGGTAATATTATTATGATTATCAGTGGACACAGCAAGAACTAACACAGGAATACCTGTGTGCTATCCATCTGGCAGTGATTAAGGGGGCATTGTACCTTACCTCATCCTTCACTTGTCTTGGGCTAACAACCTTCCATAATTCTGGTATCCTCTCGCTCTCTCCTTCCTACTCCAGGTTGTATCATGCTGGGTACCACTCCCACTCCCAGCCTTCATGGAAACCAATAGGCAGGATACTCAGAATCAGCTGGGGGTGACCAACCAAAATTTCAAAGAATCCTCCAGAGAGGAAATAGATTCATTCTATGAAATGAGAAATATTTTTTAGTCATAGACAGTGTAGAAATTTGTTTTGTTTGAAAATGGCACTTTTCTCTTTTTCTTTTCCCCTCTATGTTCTTACCAGAGAAAAATCTACTTTTTGTTCATTAAAAAATTAAATTTAAAACAATCAGCTGGGAAGATTAGTCCCTAAGGAGGTTTGCTAATAACCCTTAGAACTATTGTTAATGGCAATCTCAGCCCTAGTCCTTTCTGCTTTCCCCTATGCTCTGTTGTCTTTCCACTGTCCCTGAAGAGTCCTTTCCTGCCATGATATAATAGAAAATTTGATAGAATTTGGAAATAAAGAATCTGAATTCAAATTCTACTTCTGCTACTTACTGTTATGTGAGCTTTAGGAGGTCACTTAACCTTTCTGAGACTCAGCTTCCTCATCTGTAAAATAATGAATTTGGGCTATGTAATCACTAAGTCCTTTACAGCTCTAAATTCTAGACCTCATTCTCTAATTCCTTCCATATTCTGCTATTTACTAAAACCCAGCTTTTTTCCTTCCTGAAGATACCGCATCTCTTGGAAATATTTTCATGACTAATTATTTTTTCTCTCACATTTCTTGACACACAGAGCCAGAAGGAAGAAGAGATAGCATATTCTTTGCTCCCCACTGCCTTTTTCTGAGACATCATTTAATTCTGCTTCTCCTCATATAAAGTTTACTCTAGATTGTCCAGATCTTATTCGCTACCTAACTCCCAGTCAAAGATGTGCTGGTAAATATTTAACAACTGGATCTCTGAAAAAAAAATACATACCTGACACATTTTAAAGATTAATGTGTATTATTAATATTTTCCCCATCACTTTCTTAAATCTAGACAATCGACAAAACAATAAATTAGGCCCTGATTTGTAGAATTTTCTAATTTCCCAGATGGAAAAGCTTACACTGAAAATTTAACAACAGGTTCTCAAAAGCCATAGCAAACTGACTCCAACATTTTCCTGCTCCCAGTCTTTTTTTTAACCTAACCCACGCCCCCTTCCTCCTAGCTCCATTACTTTCTTATTTCCTATGACCTCTATCTCTAATCAATCTCAATCATTTATATGCCATTGCTTTAGATACTTCATCCCCCACCTCTGACCAAATCTGTCCCAGGGATCAGAATTCATAGTAATGTCTCTGTCAGTGGAGTTTCCTAGAAATAATTCTGTTTTTGGAGAAATAAACATTATTCAATTGTACATGATACAAGCACTTGTCATTTCTTTTTAATTAAGCACATTAGTATAAGTGTGTGAAGTGAAATGTAGGAAAAAGTCAAAATCTTCCCACTACATCTACTTTAAAGATATCAAAAAGTCTCACCTTTCTAAATCTTTAAGGGCTTTAAGGAAGCAACAGATCATTGTAAGAGATGAGTTTCTTGAACTTCTGGTTCTGGGTTCTGATTTAGTAACACTCAGAATGAATAGTTCAGTTTGTCAAGCCCAACCATTTGGTGTGGCTTCCAATCCATCATGGCAGGCAAAAGTAGAAGGGATCTTAAAGATCATCTGTTCCTATCACCTCATTTTTCTGATCAGGAAATCAGTGGAAAAGCCTCCCCTGTACTTCAGAGTTATTTTAAAATTCATATGATTATAACTAGAAGAAAGAACAAGAACAAATGGAGAGAAAGAAGAAAAAAGCAGGAGGGAGAGGAAAGAAGGAGGACAAGAGGAAGAGGAAGAAGAAGAAGAAATTAAATATTTCTGGAGGAAAAAACCTAGTGCGTGACTTACAACAACCTTGGGAGATAAGTACTTATTATTTATCTCTTTTACAGTTTAGGAAACTGAAGTTAAATCTGAAGAGTTTAAAGCTGATGGACCAAAAGTTAAACTTCTAGCTCTCCTTTTTACTTTTTGACCTTGGGCAAGTTCCTTCTCCTGTCTGCCTCAATTTCATCATCCAAAAAATGAGAATGTTAGACTAGATCAAAGATCCTTCATCTTCTTTATGTCATTAATCCCTTTGGCATCCTGGTAAATCCAAAGACTCCTTTTCGGAATAATATTTTTAAATACATAAGATTGAAAAGAAAATCAACTAAATTGAAAAATTATTAACAAAAAAATCCAAAAGAAAAAAGTCCGTATAAGTCCCATGTTATGAATCTCTGATCTCAATTAGGAGATTCTATGATAACATACTATAGAATATCTCACCTCAAGTATGACTTTGGACAGTTCATTATAGTTCTTAGTTTCAATCTCGGTTCAACAAACATGTATTAAGCATCTACCATGTGAAAGGTACTATGCTAGAAATACCAAAAATAGTTATAACACAGACCTTGCTATTAAGGAGCTAATACTCTGAGGGAGGGAGTGGGGAGATATGCCTCCTAATAAGAATGGTATATAAAAGACTTTGCAAAGTACCTTGCTGAAATCAAAACACATGCTATTCTTCTGACCTAATCATGGCTAGCTAAGATGGCTGTCTATATTAGTGGAGAACATATGTGAATATATTACATACCATGTATTTTATGTCTATTTTATATATAATGGAAACTATGTAATTAAACTGAAAACATGACAGATAGATATATATACACTTACATATTTTGTATATTTACATTTTTTAAGTATAAACAGACTTTAAATATATATGTACATGTTTATACATATAGACATACACATACATATCCTATTTTACATATCTAAAGCTTAGAAAGTAGGATGCCCTTGTTCTAATAAGCTGCTTGGGAAACACCATCCTCACCTTTTTCATTGGGTGCATGTTGTTGAGTAGAAGGAAGGAAGTTGTCTTGGCTTCCAGCCCAGAGCTCTGGATAATGGGACCCAAATGCATAGGGGTGTTTATGCAAAGTCACAAGGAACAAAAGGGAGAGTCTAGGGGAGTGGGGTGGGAGGATACAGGCAAAGATTCAGAATATACACTGGAAACCACACTAGTCAAGAACAAATTCATAAGTAGCACAAAGTCCAGTGAAGAAGGCAGACAAGCAAGAGTGGTGGCTGAAGCAGGAGCAGTCTAGAGCCCAGGAAATGAGCACAGAGTCAGAGAGAACCCAACATTCTACTACAGAGGGGAGGACAAAGTGTTCACAGCATCACCATTTGTCTCACACAACATCCTTGCTCAAGGCATCCGCTCACCACTGCCCCCTGCTGTTTTGTGTTGCCTGGACACCGGGAGACAGAATGCCCAGGAAAAATCAGATTTCTAACATTTTGCTTCACCGCATTTAAGCTCTACACTGAGGCAACTTGAATTGATGCTTCCAAAAGGATTTCTTCTGGTGACTTCAAAAACATTTAAAGTCAACCTCTGAACATGAATGGTCAGTGTAAAGCTGTTCTATTCCCACCCCTCCTAGGGAATCCCTTTGGAAATGCTAAAGGAGCATGAAGGATTCTTTTTAATATTCTAGTGATCAGTCCTGAAGCATTATCTGCAATGATGTTCCAGGTCTTTGAGTGTTTTGAATGCATTTTAATGATCATCAAGACCTGATTGCCATCAATAAACTAGCAAACAATACAATTCCATTTGTGTGCAAATGTCTAAATAAATGCATATATGTGCATTGTAGTTTACAGACAAATATGGATACATGTTTGCATTTTCTTGTGTATAGAAGTACACTTACATATACTATATATGCACTTATATAACCTGCAAAAATAATCTACTTTTCCGTTTCTGCTATATAAGAAAAATCAAATCAAAGCACGGAGATGCTGAAAAAAAAATACTACATGTATCAGTCACCTGATTTCAATTGTGCCTCCCTTTGAACCTCAGCCAAATCATTTTGTACATTAAAAATTGGTCAGGGATGATAAGATTCCATTTTCATGGTTGGTAATGCAGAACCTGCGAAAGAATACAATTACAGACCCCTGAGTAAACTCTTCGAATGTCAACTTGATGTAAATGATCAAGTGTTGACAAAGGGGCTGGGGAGGGAGCAGGAAGAGAGGGAAAGGAAAGCTGGACCAAAGAAGGGGATGGAGAGAAAAACAGAGAGAAAAGGGGAGAAGAAGAAGGAGACTAAGAGAAAGAAGAGAAAGAACTAGGGGCAGAGGGGCAGTAGAAACAGAGACGCCAACTTCCTCTTGTGCTTGTCTCCTGGCTAAGATATAGGGTACCAAAATCCCAGCCATCTAAAGGGTGTGGGTCCAGCCAGTCCTTTTGGGTAGATAAATTGGCATTCCAAGGTTCTCTGAAGTAAAAAGGAAATCACCTGTCTTTTTAGTGGATGCAGAGAGATAGGCAAAAATACAGACATAAGTTCTAGAATCACTTTGAAAGGAAACTCACATCAGTTAGGTTATCCCCTGAATACATCTGTTGTATATTTGCCTTGAGAAAGGATTTATAGGCTGAAAACTGATAGATCTAGGAACAGAATGAGGACTGTTACCAAAGACTGAAAAATTAATTGAGTCTTGAAATATCAGTCAATCGATAAACATTTATTTAGCACCTACTATGACCCAAGAATACTGGAAATCCAGAGATTGGCCCATGGCAGTCTCTGCTCTCAAGGAGCTTATAGTGAAATGAGGAAGTCAATATGCAAACGACTACATGTAAATAAACTATAGACAGGATAAATTGGAAGTAATCCACAGAGTGAAAATATTCAAATTGTAGGGATTCGGGAATGGCTTCCTATAGAAGATAGGGTTTTAGTTGGAATTTGTTGGAAGTCAGAAGGCAGAAATCAGAGACAACCAATGTGAAGTGAATAAAAATCAGGCTTTGGAGTCAAGAAGATTTGGATTCAGGTTCTGCTTTGGTATGCTTTGAGTATGTAATGACTTTGTAACCCAGGACAGGTGCCCAGGCTATTCTCTAAGACTCTAAATGGCAGAACTGGGGGCTCTAACTTGCAATGATCAAGGGAATGTCCTCACTGGAATCTCTCTGTACCAATGTAATCATAAGACTGATTTTTTTAATGTGCAAAGCACTTGAGATACAAAATACAAAAAAAACAAAATAGTTCCTGCTCTCAAAAAAAAAATCTATTCTCCTGTGGCAATAGAAAAAATGTACAAGAAAATTCAGAGGTACCTAGTTGGATCAGTGGTTAGTGAAGTAGATGAGAAGTCAAGAGGATCTGTGTTCAAAATTGACCTCAGATACTTCCTAGCAATGTGATCCCAGGCAAGTAACTTAACCCTTTTTGCCTAGCCCTTGCCCTTCTGTCTTTGAGTTCTTACTCAGAAAGCAAGGGTTTAAAAAAAAAAAGAAAAGAAAAGAAGAGAAAGGTAAAGTGATTCCTAGAAGGAAAGATTACTAAGAATTAGGGAAGATCCAAAAAAGCTGCATGTACAATGGACTAAATAAAGATGAACTTATTTCAAAATTGGTTGCCTTTTGAGGTTATACTAAAATATTTGTAAAGAACTTAAGAGTATTTACAGAAAATGGTTAACATATTTTATATAGTAGAAACTTGAGTAAGGTTATTGATATGAATTGTCTTGATTTTAATTGATTTAATTAGCAATGTTCATAGTAAATCAGTCTCCTTTTCAACCTAAAACTTTGCATCTTTTTTGTTGATGACTAATACAAATTTCTTCAGACTTCATCCTTTAGACCTGATAGGGTAATTCTTTATCCTATCTGCATAATTCTAGAACGAATGGGAACTATGATGTAGTAGAAAGAGAACTTGATTGAGAATTAGAAGACCTAATGTTGGTCTGTATGCAAACTGTTTGGAACTTTAGGCAAATCACTTTCCCCTCTCTGGGCCTATTATCTCTTCTTTAAAGTAAAGGAGTTTGGGCCAGATAATCACTAAACTGCCTTCAAATAGCCTGTATTTCTGTGATCTATAAATAAATTATCTTGTGTCACTTGTGGCATAAACAGAAAGGAGAAAGGTAATAAGCCTTTACATAGCACCAACTCTGTGCCAGGCACTAGGTTAAACATTTCACAAATATTAATTTATTGATACATATATTATAAAATAGAACTGTAGTCTACTTCTTTCATCTCAGCACTCCATTCCAACCCAAGCCCAGAGTGGTTTTAAGGACCATTCCTGTAATACTGTAAACTGCATTAATGAAGGAAGAAAATGTGATTTCTGATTGACTGAGAGAATACTGAATCAGTCTGTCCCTCAGAAAACCATCCTAAGCTTGAACAAAAGTGAGATTAGAAAACTATAAGAGAGGCCACCCAGCAAACTAGTAAAAGCAGATACCTAGTCCATTCTGTCCAACCTGAACCATTCAGATGTCCAGGGTTCTTATCCAAAAACAAATTCACTGAGATGAAACCATGGACTAAAGAGAAAAAAATAACCAAAATACAACAGGAATGGGGAAGAGCACTGCATCTGAAAATTCCGACTTTGCTTCTTCTTACCTATGTGACCCAGAACAGGTTATTTACTTCTCTGATCTGACTCTCAATTCTTTAATTTGTAATATGAGGGAGCCAGACTAGATGAGTTCTAAAATCTCTTCCTACCTTAAATCTTATAGTATTGACTAATAAAAGAATGAAATACTCAGAACCTGAGATTGAATTTGTGATGGGTCCAGGAATGGTGTCTGAGTGACCCCATACATAATCTTCTCTAACTGGGACAAGCGATCAGAATATATTCTGCATGTTTCGAGATTCAATCTAGTGTCAATCTGTTCTCTCTTTATTTGACAACTAATCTGCCTGACAAACCAAAATCATTCACTTTAGGACTCTGTGACTGGATTATTAGAGCTCCTGATTCTGCTTGCCTTGGGGTTGGCAGTTTAGCTCAGTCCTGGCATGCCACTTTGGGCCCCTATGACTGGTTTATTGGCCTTTGGCATTGCTCCCCCAGACTACTGTGACCTATTGTTCATTTGTCTCCCTTTAGATCCACCCCTTCTGCTCCAATGAGACGAACTTCTTAACTTGAAACCTCCAGCTTCAGGCTTACTTCTAAAAAGTTCTCCACTTACTCCCTTTCATTCCCTTTTTCATCTAAACATATTTATCATCTCTGAGTTTCATTTTTCCTTCTCTTACTTTTGTGCCCGTGCACACACTTTGTCCTCCAGGCAAACAATTAAAATTTTTATTTCATTATAACAACAACTCACCTTTAATATAACCTGTTAAGGTTTATAATGTACTTTATTCACAACTCTATGAACTGTGCAGGTAAGCAGATAGGTAGGTACATAGATGAATGCCTATACCATTTCCATTAATCAAAATTCTACCCTTCGAGTGGATATGGAAATACATGGACACCAATGTACTTTTGGTGGAATTGTGAATTGATCTAACTATTCCGGAGGCAACTTCGAATTATAAAGGGCTATCAAACTGTGCATACCTTTTGACCAAGCAATACCACTATTATATTTGTACCCCAAAGTAACCAAAGGAAAAGGATCTATAGTTATAAAAATATTTATAGGTGCTCTTTTAGTGGCAAATAATTGGAAATTGAGGGGATGCCCATCAATTGGAGAATGGCTGAACAAGTTGTGATATCTAATTGTGATAGAATACTGTTGTGCTATATTTAAATGACAAGTAGGATGTTTTGAGAAAAACCTGGAAAGACTTACATGAACTGATACAAAGTGAAATGAGCAGAACCAGTCAAATATTGTATGATGTTCAACTGTGAATAACAATACAATACAATGATCTAAGACAATTCTAAAGGATTTTTGATGAAAATTGCTATCCACCTGCACAGAAAAGAACAGATAGAGTCTGAATACAGATCAAAGCACACTTTTTTACTTTCTTTATCACGCTTGGTTTTTTTTTTAAACTGTGTTTGTAATGTAGCTAATATGGAAATTTTTGCATGACTGCATATGCATATTCTTGACGTTTGTACACAAAGAGTACAAAAATGACATCACTATTTCTATGTCAAATTGCTTGGCTTCTCAAGGATGGTATTAAGGAAAGGAGGGAGAAAAGAATATGAAACTCAAAAACTTTTAAAATGAATGTTTAAAAAGTTTGTTTACATGTAATTGAGAAAATAAAATTTAAAAGTCTATTCTCCTTTCAGTATCCAACTCAGGGGCTATCTCGTCTATGGAACCTTCTAGGTTCCTCCCAATGAGAGAGAAAAGTCCCTTGCTTCCCTCTGTCAATTAAGTCTCCTATAAACAGCACAGAATCATGACTCTCAGAGCTAGAAGAAATCTCAGGGACTTTGGGTTCAACCTGTACCTAAATGGTAGTTCCCTCCATCTACTACATTCTTGAGGAATGATATCAGGAACCCAACTACATCTTGGAGACTTTCAGTAACAGGAAACTTTTTAATCTCCTAAAGTAATTCATTTTACTTTTGGATAGCCCTACTTGTTAGGTTTAAGTTTTTGTTTATTTGCTTTACATTGAGTTAAAATCACTGAAATTCAATAAATTGCTGTATTCCATAAACAGTCTCAACCTCTGGAGCCAAGCAGATCAACTGTAGTCCTTCCTCTGGTTCTATCAGGCACTTAAAGACAGTGATCACTGTCTCCAACCCTAATTCTTCTCTTTTCCACACTAAGTATTCCCAATTCCTTGAAGCAGTTCTCTTACAGCATGTTTCTATTCTCCTAACTCTCCTGGTCACATTCTTTGGAATATGATCTTGTTTGTCAATCTCCTTTCAAAAAAGTGGTACATAGAACTAAACCAAATACTCTAAATTAGGCAGAGAATCATGTCTAGAAGTCAGAAAAACATGAATTCAAAACCACTTACTAGCTGTGTGACCCTGGGCAAGTCACTTATTTAACTTATTTGCTTTGGTTTCTTTGCCTCTAAAATGAGGATAATAATAAAACTTACTTCACAGATTTGTCATGAGGATCAAATGGGAAAATAATTGTAAAGTACTTAGCACAGTGCGTGGCACCCATCTAAATGTTAGTTGGGCAACTAAGTGCAAAAGTGATTGGAGTGCCAGGCCTGGGGTCAAGAAGACTAATCTCTCTGAATTCAAATATGGCCTCAGACACTTACTATCTGTGGGACCCTGGGCAAGTCACTTACTCCTGTTTGCCTCAGTTTCCTCATCTAAAAAAATGAGCTGAAGAAGGAAATGGAAACCCATTCCAGTATCTTTTCCAAGAAAGCCCCAAATGGGGTCAAAGAGAATCAGACACAACTGAAAAATGACTAACCAACAACAACAAATGCTATCATTATTATTATTAAATGTGGATAGATTAAAAGAATATAATGAGATTTATCAGTTGCTTTATTTTGTACACTCTATTAAAGCAATATCCTATTGCATTCCACAAGCACCTTAATAGCAAGAACTATATTATACACATCTTCACATCCTTAATGCCAAACATAGACCAGTCGCTTAATAAATGTTTACTGAATTGAACCGAGGCATGACATTGTCTATGGCAGGCCCAAGCAGATCAGACCCTTTCTAGAGGAAGAACCTAAGTCCCTATATTCAAGTTCCTCCCCCCACTCCACCCTCCCACACACATATCCTATCATCATTCAGAAGCTGAGAGCAAGACTGATTTTCCAATTTATTTTAGAATTATCAGCCGAACTGATTAAGGCAGCCATCAACTTTGGTTGTTCTCTATACGTCGTTTTCATTTCACATTTCCAATGTTTTTTCATGTGCACTCTGCATAAATTATTGAAACATTATTCTATTTATCCATCCCCCTGTGACAGAAATAGGTTTTCTGAAGGCAGATCTTTTCCTAATCAGTTTTGTTTGTCTTACTTCCCAATATCGCCACGTCTCTTAGTCTGGGGAGCGAGTGACACTAGTTGGCTTTTTCCAGAGAACAAAAGACCCTGTGGGCCAATAATGACAGGATTCTAAATTATTAGGTCCCTGAAAATACAGCTTTGATGGCTGGAGAATAAAAAGCTTCCAAATTCAGGGGGCTCAAGAAAGTCAAAAGATATAATAAAGTTAGGTGACACAGGCAGAAATCTTGACCTGGCCCATCATTGGAAGGGGTCTTAGAATCAAAGAATTTAGGATATTAGAACTAAAAATTACCTATGAGAGCACTAATTCCAATCCTTTTATAAGAGAAGTTGAACCTGAGGCCCTAACTGGTAAAGTGACTTTGCAAGATTCATCCATATGACCAGCTAATAGCAAAACTAGTACTAGAACAAAGATGTCAAGTCACAAAATCCTAAAATCCCAGAGTTAGAGCTTCAGAGGCATTTCTTTCCTATCCTTGACTTATATATGAATCTTGTTTCCAAGTAATAAACACATTAAATGAAAGTGTAGAATCTTACTGCTGGAAAGGACCTCAGGATTATCTGGTCCAGAATATCTGAATAAGAATCCCCCTAAAAATCCTCTCATGATCACCCACTATCAGCTTCAGCTTGAAAGAAGCCAGTGATTCCAACATGACAAACATGGGAATATGCGTTGCATGATTGTTTATGTATAAGCTACATAATATTCCCCACTCTCTTGGGAAAAGGAAAAGAAAGGGAGGTGGTAGAGCAAATGGATCACAAAATCTCAGAAAATGATTATTAAAAATTGTATCTTTAAAAGTGGGAAAATATAATTTTTAAAAAAAGAAAGTTATTCAGTGAAAAGGACCTGAAATTTAACTTCTATTAAGTTTGTTAACTAGCTAGTTTATATCTTCCTCCTAGACATGCAGGATTGTAAAATAATCAAACCCCAGGATAGCTATGTAGAAGCTTAGGTTTATATCTTACATAAAAGTGGCATAACAGCCTTATCTCTGTCTAGCCTGGGGCTCATCATACTCAGTATCCCATAAATAAATCCTGGACACCAGAGCAGGAAAGTTTTAATGGAAGTTAAAGTTTTTATTACCAGAACTGTAGCTCCTCTTTAGCATTTAGATGTTATTTGAATATTTGATATTATAATAAAAACAACTCAAACTTCTAGTCACATATGGTCCCCAAGTTACTTTCCTCACCAAAAAAAAAAAATACCTATGAGGTACACAATAAAAATATTCATTATCCCCATTTTACAGAGCAAGATCTAGAGATAAGAAGTGATTAGCCCAAGGTCACAGAGCAAAGTTCATTAGTAGAACTGTGATTTGAACCCAGGTGTTGTTAGTTCAAGGCCAGAGTTCTTTCCACTCTTCTATTCTACCTATTTTTCTATGATTTTTCTTTAGCCAAGAGAAGTAGCACTATGATCCTAGTTTTTTTTTAAGGAAGTCTCAGGAGATTACTTATTAAATTACTTGCCCATGTGTTTGTTCACCTGTATTTTAATAATTGCATGGTCTCTAAATACAAAAAGTAGTATCAATAGTCAAGTGATGGCAATGTGTCTCTGAGTTTGTATTTTGTGTATGAGACATGATTAAAATATAAAGTTAATTTTAAATATCTCAGAATTTCTCATATTCACACATCAAATAAAATTCTAAGTCCTACTAAATCTCCCCTCTGAGCCACAGTCCATAACATAAGTGAAGAATAAGAAAATTTTCATATGGAACATAACTCTTGCTACAAAGTTCACAAATGAATAGGAAACACTGGTCAGAGATAAAACCCCCGGAGTTGAGTTTCATTTCTGCCACCAATTTCTTTGACCCTAGATGAGTGATTTGACTTTTTAGGGCTTTAGTCTTCTCATCTAGAAAAGGAAGAGGTTAGACTAGAGATCCTTTCTGCCATAACGTTGTCTGTCTGTGATTATAAGGTTTCTTTCAGTTCTCTATTCTAAGACCAAGTCTTGCTCTTCTCTTTGGCAGTAAATTTTCATCACTGGAAACAAATTGTGGTCATTCAGGATTAAGACTAGAGAATAAATTCAGATGATTAATCTGATAAAGTTTATATTGGATCAAAATCTAAATGTAATTAGGATTAATAAATATTTTAAATTATTTTATTTATTCCATGAAATAGTTATCAATTAAATATAAAAAATATTTTAATACTTTTTTTTTAATTTTTAAAACCCTTACCTTCCATCTTAGAATCAATATTGTGTATTTGTTCTAAGGCAGAAGAGTGGTAAGGGCTAGGCAATGGGGGTCAAGTGACCTGCCTAAGGTCACACAGTTGGGAAGTATATGAGATCAGATTCAAACCTAGGACTTCCCATCTCCGGGCCTGGTTCTCAATCCACTGAGCCACCTGGCTATTCCCAATATTTATTCTTTAAAATTTTGAGTTCCAAATTCTCTCCCTCCTTCCTGCCACATCCTTAAGAAGGCAAACAACTTGATTTCGATTATATATGCAAGATTATATAAAATATATTTCCATATTAGCCATGTTGGGAAAGCATGAATAAAATAAAACAAGATAAAGGAAAAAAATTTAAGTATGTTTCAATCGGCATTCATAGTTCATCAGTTCTCTCTCTGGAGAATAGCATTTTTTCATCATGGATCCTTTGGAACTGTCTTGGATCATTGCCTTGATGAGGGTAGTTAAGTCTTTCAGAGCTGATGATCCTTACAATATTGCTGTTACTGTATACAATTTTCTGGTTCTGCTCACTTCAAATTGTATCAGTTCAGTCTTCCCAGAAGATTTTGAAACCATCCTGCTCATCATTTCTTAAGGCACAATAATATTCCAGTATAATAATATATCATAATTTACTCAGGCAGTCATTCCTTCATTAATTGACATTTTCTCAATTTCCCCTTCTTGGCCACCACAAAAAGGGCTGTCATAAATATTTGTGCACAAATAGATCTTTTTCCCTTTTCTTTGATCACTGTAAGGGTATGGACCTAACAGTAGTAGTATTCCTGGATCAAAGAGTATATATAGCTTTGTAGCCCTTTGGGCATAATTCCAAATTGTTCTCCAGAATGGTTAGACTAGTTCACAATTCCACCAACAGTGTATTAGTGTCCCAGTTTTCCTAGATTCCCTCCAGCATTTTTCTGTCATGTTAGGCAATCTGATAGGTGTGAGATAGTATTTCAGAGTTGTTTAAATTTGCATTTCTTTAATCAGTAATAATTTGGAGCATTTTTTCATGTGACTATTGAGAGCTTTGATTTTTTTTTCTAAATTGCTAATTCATATCTTTTGATCATTTATCAACTGGGGAATGGCCCTTATTTCTATAAATTTGCCTCAGCTTCCTATAAATTTGAAGAATAAGGCCTTACTCATAGAAACTTACTGCAAATTTTTCCCCAATTTCCTATTTTCCTCCTAATTTTGGCTTCACTTTGTATGTGCAAAAGCTTTTTTAATTTCATGTCATCAAAATTATCTACTTTATTTCCAATAAGTCCCTCTATCTATTGTTTGTTCATAAACTTTTTTATCTGTATGTTCAACAGGTATATTTTTCTATACTTCCATGATTTACTTATGATGTAACTCCTTTATGTCTAAATCATTTATCCATTTTGACTTATTTTAGTATTTGTAAGGTGTTGGTCTATGCCTAGTTTTAGCCAAACTGCTTTTCAATTTTCTATTTTTGGCAAATGATGAGTCCTTACCCAAAAGTTTCGATCTTTGGGTTTATCAAATGCTATATTTACTCATTTACCTCATTTATTACTGTGTATTATGTACCTAATCTAGTACACTGGACTGTCATTCTATTTCTTAGCCAGTACCAAATTATTTTAATGATTATTATAAAGTAAGATAGCTCTAAATCTGTAATTGCTGTCTTCCTTTACATTTTTTTTCATTGATTCCCTTAACATTCTTGACCTATTGTTCTTACAGATGAATTTTGTTATTATTCTTTCTAATGCTATAAAAAATTTTGGGGGGGAAATTGATTGGTATGCCACTGAATAAGTAAATCAATTTAGGTAGAATAGTCATTTCATTATTTTGTCTCAGCCTATCAATGAGCAATTAATATTTCTCTAATTGTTTTAAATGTCTGTGTGAAAAGTATTTTATAATTGTGATCATATAGTTATTAGCAGGTAGACACTCAGGTATTTTAAATTGTCTGCAGTTATTTTAAATGGAATTTCTCTTTCAATCTCTTCATGCTAGACTTTGTAGATACTATATAGAAATGCTGATGGTTTCTACAAATTTATTTTATATCTTCCAAATTTGCTGACATTTATTATTTTGATGAGTTTTTTAGTTAGTTCTCTAGGGTTCTCTACATTATATCATATCCATCCATCATATCATCTGCAAAAATGATAGTTTTCCCTCATTAGCTATTTTTATTCATTTAATTTATTTTTCTTGTCTCATTACTATAACTAGCATTTCTAGTACGATATATAATAATAGTGATGATAATGGACAATCTTGCTTCATTTCTGCTTTTATTGAGAAGACTTCCCCATTACAGATAATGCTTGTTTTTGGTTCTAAATTGGTACTACTTATAATTTTCAGAGAGCCTCCATTGATTCCTATACTTTCTAGTGTTTCTTTCTTTCTTTTTTTTTTTTTTTTTAATAAATCCTTACCTTCTGTCTTGGAGTCAATACTGTATATTGGTTCTAAGGCAGAAGATAGGTAAGGTTTGGCAATGGGGGTTAGGTGACTTACCCAGGGTCACACAGCTGGGAAGTATCTGAGGCCAGATTTGAACCTAGGACCTCCTGTTTCTAGCCCTGGCTCTCAATCCACTGAGCCACCCAGCTGCCCCCACTTCCTAATGTTTCTAAATGGAATTGGTGGTATATTTTGTCAAAGTCTTTTCTGCATCTATTGATATGATCATGATTTTTGTTGTTATCAATACGATTGATTATACTATTGAATGAGCCCTGCATTCTAGTAAGACCCCCCTGTTCATAGTATAATCTTTGTGGCATATTGCTATTAGCTCCTTGCTAGTATTTTATTTCAAATTTTTACTGATATTTATTAAGGGAAATGTCCTATAGTTTTCTTTCTTTTTTTTTTCTTCTCTTCCTGGTTTAGGTATAAAAAAATACTTGTGTCATGAAACAAATATGGTAGAACACTTCACTTATTTTCTCAAATAATTTATGTAGTATTAGGATTAATTGTTCCTTAAACGTTTGGTACAAGTCACCTCTGAAGCCTGGGACATTTTTCTTTGTTATTGTTTTTGTTCAGTCATATCCAGTTCTTCTTGACCCCATTTAGGGTTTTCTTAGCAAAGATACTGGAATGATTTGCCATTTCCTTCACCAGCTCATTTGACAGATAAAGAACAGAAGTAAACAGGGTTCAGTGACTTACCCAGAGTCACATAACTAATAAGAGTATGAGGCCAGATATGAATTAAGGAAGATGAGTCTTCCTGATTCTAACCCTGGGGCTCCACTCTACCACAGAAGTGCTTATTTATTGCTTGTTTAATTTATTTTTCTAAGCTATGATCATTTAAGTATTCTATTTCCTCTTCTGTTAATCTGGGCAGTTTAGATTTGTAAGGAGATTCTGTTTTGCTGGCATCTGCTGGCATTAGGAGAAGTAACTCCTGAAAATTGCTTTAATTCCAATTTCACTGATGATACATTTACACTTTTCATTTTGACACTAGTACTTTTATTTTCTTTTTTTTTTTAAGGACAAATTAACCAATGGTTTATTTTATTGTAGTTTTTTTTTCATGAAACCAGCTCCTAATTTTATTCATTAAGTTAATAGGTTTTTTTTTAATTTTCAACTTAATCTCTATTTTGATCAACATTTCCATTTTTATATTTAACTAGGAATTTTTAATTAACTCTCTTTGTAATTTTTTTAGTTGTAGGACCAACTCAATAGTCTTGTCTTTCTTTTATTGATGTAAACATTTAGAGAGATATAAAATTTCCAACAAGTGGAAATGGCTGCATCTCACAAATTTCAGAATGCTATCCCATTGTCATTCTCTTTGGTTACATTATTAGTTGTTTCTATGATTTACTCACTGATCTCCTAATTCTTTATGATTAGATTATCCACCTATCACTGCATAAAAGAAGTCATTAAGTGACTTCTGTTTCAAGTCTCCTTTTTATAAAAAAACATTTTGTTGGAAAATATTTATTGCAGCACTTTTTGTCAAAAAATTGGAAACTGAGGGGTTGTCCATCAATTGGGGAATGTTGTTGAATGAATAAGTTGTGGTATATGAGTATAATGGAAAACTATTGTGTTATAAGAATTTAAAACAGTATAATTTCAGGAAAATCTGGAAAGATTTATATGAAATAATGCAAAGTGAAGTGAGTAGAACCAGAAAAACATTTTACACAGTGACAACAAATTTTTTGATGAACAACTGTGAATCACTTAGTTATTCTCAGCAATACAAGACAATGCAAGAGAGTCATGATGAAAAATGCCATCTGTTCTCCAATAAAGAACTGATAGAGTCTGAATGCAGAGTGAAATATGCAATATTTCACTTTCTTTCTTTTTTTCCTTTGAGACATTCCTTCTTTTTCGTTGAGATCTCTTCCACAAAATGACTAATATAGAAAAATGTTCTACATGATGTGACATGTAAAATCTATAGCTTACCATCTTAGGGAAGGGGGAAGAAATATTAGGGAGGGAGGGAATCTGGGAAGAAGGGAGAGAAATTAGAATTCATTTTTAAAGAAAAATTATTTTAAAATTTTACATGTAATTGGGAGAAATAACGTATTTTTAAAAGAACACATTTTGGATTCTGATTTCTAGCCCAATTTGCTATCTACTTCCATTTTATGGATGAATAAATCCACATTTACAATTATAATTACTAATTGTACATTTCCCTACATCCTATTTTCTTATTTTTATTCTATCTCTCTCTAAAGTATGCTTTACTTATGACCACTGCTTTCCTATATCTGTTCTCCTTGTTATTACCTTTCCTTTCTCTTTTCCCCTTACTTATCTTACTTATCTGATAATATTTCTATTATCAATTGAGTATGTATTAATATTTTCCCTTTTTGAACCAATTTAATTTAGATGTGAGTGAGATTCAGACATTGCCTATCCCAACACCACCATTTTCTCCACCACTGTAAAAGTTCTTCCTTTTATGCCTCTTTTACATGAAATAATTTTCCAAATTCTTATCCTATCCACTTTTTTTAAATCTTCTAAAAATATTTGACTCATTCCTGTCCCCTAAATCTATGTAGACTTCTTGTAGCTGTCCAACTAATGACATAATTCTTAGAAGATACATGTATCATCTTCCTATATATAGGAAGGTAAACTGTTTGACCTTTTTGAGTCCCTTATGATTTCTCTTCTATATTACCTTTTTATGTTTCTCTTGAGTCTTGTATTTTTTAAGTCAAATTGTCTATCTATCTCTAGCCTTTTCATCAGGAAAGCTTGTCTTCTATTTCATTACATATTTATTTTTTTCCCTTTAAGTATTATATTCAGTTTTGCTGAGTAGGCTATTCTTAGTTGTAATCCAATTCTTTTGCTTCCTGGAATATCATATTCCAAGCCCTTCACTCCTTTAACATGGTAACTGATAGACTTTATATGATATTGACAGAGACTACATGGTATTTGCATGTTTTCTTCCTAAAAGCTTGAAGTATTTTCTCTTTGACTTTGGAGCTCTGGAATTTGATTACTATATCTCTGAGAGTTTTCATTCAATGACTTCCTTTATGCAGTGATAGGTGGATTCTTTCAATTTCTATTTTACCCTTTAGTTCTAGGATATTGGGGCAATTTCCCTTAATAATTTCATGAAATATTATGACTATACTCTTCTCTGATCATGGCTTTCAAGTAATTGAATAATTTTTAAATTATTTCTCCTTTATCTATTTTCCAAGTTGGTTGTTTTTTCAATGAAATATTTCACATTATCTTCCATTATTTCACTCTTTATTGTTTCTTTTTTTTGTTCAAATATAATAATTTTTTATTTTTAGAAAAATTATCCATGGTTACATAAGTCATGTTTTTACTTTCCCCTTCACCCCCTCAACCCCCACCCCCCTCTGCTGTAGCCAGTTCACATTTCCACTGGTTTTATTATGTGTGGTCAGTCAAGACTTATTTACACATTATTGATAGTTACATGGGTGTGGTCTTTTCAGGTCTACATCCCCAATCATGTCCTCATCAACCCAAGTGTCCAAGCAGTTGTTTTTCTTCTGTGTTTCTACTCCTGTAGTTCTTCCTCTGAATGTAGGTAGCATTCTTTTCCATAAATCCCTCAGAATTGTCTTGGGTCATTGCATTGCTGCTAGTACAGAAGTCCATCACATTTGATTTTACCACAGTGTATCAGTCTCTGTGTACAATGTTCTTCTGGCTCTGCTCTTTTCACTCTGCATCAATTCCTGGAGGTCTTTCCAGTTCACATGGAATTCCTCCAGTTTATTATTCCTTTGAGCACAATAGAATTCCATCACCAACATATATCACAATTTGTTCAGCCATTCCCCAATTGAATGGCATACCCTTGCTTTCCAAATTTTTGCCACCACAATTATTATTATATATTAATATATTAATTATTATTGTTTCTTAAAAAAACCTATCTTCTGTCTTAAAATTGATAATAAGTATTGGTTTACAAGCAGTAAAGTGACATGGATTGAGAATGGAGGTTAAGTGACTTGACTGGAGTCATACAGCTAAGAAACGTCTGAGGCAGGATTTGAACCCAGGACTTTCCATCTCCAGGCCTAGCTTTCTATCAGTTAAGCCATCTAGTTGCCCCTTAACCTGTTTTATTGTTTCTTAACTTTGTTATCTTGGCTTCACCAGGACTAATAAACTGATGTTAAAGACAATTCCCAAAGAAAGGTCTAGATAAATTGTGTATACTGGCAGCATTATTGTAATAAATACTTAACTTCCCAAAGAATTATCTTGAAGAACAATATTTATTTGTATGTATAGATTCTGGTATATTCTTATCTGACATCTATTCTTTATCTAACTCAATTTTATTATGTAACCATTACAAATCAGGTTACATACTTTTCCATTTAATTTTCAAAATAACTATAGAGTAAATAATTCAGCATTTCCAAATAGCCATGATTTCTTTGGTTTGAGTAATACCTCATCCTGTTGATTGTAATCCTACCTGTAGAAAACATTCATGAGTTTCTCTGAAGTATCAGCCCGAGAAAGCCTGGAGTTATTTCTATGCCACAATAAAGCATTTTATATATATATAAAACAAATGAGGAAACTAAAGGGCTTTGGGAAATTATTTTTTCCTAGCCCAACTAAATCTAAAAACATTATTAAAAACATTGAAAATCAATTAATAAGACATCTTAATTCAAGTCAAAGTAGGGGAAAGGAGCCAAAAGGAAGGATGAAAGAAAGATTCCTAAAAATTCCTGATATTTTGTGTTTAACCACAGTTCCCTAATACTTCACTTTTCTTTCATTACCATCAAGCATATTGCCTTGGGAGTAGGTATGGTTTTATAGGATGGGGAGAAAGTTCAGGATAGACTTGATTTGGTAGCAGGGGCAATGGTAGTAATGATATCCCCAAAGGCAACAGAAATAAAGACTCTTTTAGTAATAACAGGAGGGATTTCAACATCTTTCTTTGCACTTACCTCTATCTTCTTTCATGTCAGTTATTTTTTTGCATTAGATTTTAATTTTAAATTCATTTAGAACAGAATCATATCCATCTTTGTACTTCTAGAAGAGGTCTCATTGATGTATGGATTGGATTGAAATTCATTGAAATGAACTGAACAATTGAACAGAATAAGAATTAAATTGATCTGAATAGAAAAATATGCTTTGAAACCTCATAAAGAAACCTAGGGAAGTTTCTGACCTAAAAGTGTGAAATGTCAGATGGATCTGATTGTAGGTTATTCCTAAATATTTCATAACCCTAAAAATGAAATCTTCCTTGAATTTCAGGTATTATTGTTCCTGAATAAAAGAAAAAAATATTTGGGGGCAAGAATTTGCCTGAAGCCCCTCAGTTTCACACGCTATTGCAGTCATCTATTGCAAACTAGGTCAAAGGTTTCTTGTATAATAATATTAGAATCTCAGAGTTGCAAAGAAACTCAAAAAGGAACTAGTCCAAATCTTATCTGGAGAATTATCTTTATCAATAACATCACTTAAAACCAATCATCCAGTTTCCATTTATAGATTTCCAGTGATGAGGAACTCATTACCCTTTAAAACAACCTACTCCTTTGAAGAGTTCAAATTGAGCTGAACACTGCCTCCCTCTAACTACTAAGTTCTGCATCTAGTGCTAAGTAAAACAAACTTAATTAATCATAAACATTTATTAGGTGCCTACAAAATGCCAAGTACTGTCTAATTTATCTTTCTTTCAAATATTTGAAGAAAGTAATCATATCTTCTCTCTTCTAGGCTAATCATCCCCAGCTCTATCAACATCTCTTCACAGGACATGATTTCCAGGGAGGTGTAGATTGGTCTCACTTCTAGAAACCTAACAATCACACCAATAGACTAGAATGAGGGGCATTTTCATATCCACCAATAATAACATTATAACTAGCTTTCACAGTATTTCTAGCCTTAGTCAATAAATAAAAATTAAATTCTATTCTTCCTCAAACATAAAAACCTTTTAATAAGGAGAAAATAGACTGATTTGTAATCAGACCAAGACAACTATACATGTAATGTGCTTTGAACCACAGAACTAATTTCTTCAAAAATTACAATTTGGAGAACACAAAATAACTGTTTTTAAATATGCAATTGAGCAACTAATTCCATATTAATGAAACTCAACATCTGCAGCTTTTTAAATCTGATAGTTAAAATATTGCCAAATTAAAACAAGAGATTAAGTTCCCTTACTTATTAATATTGGTTAGCCTCAAAAGATTTTTTTTAACTTCCACTTATGGAGGATTTCCCCCCCCTCATTACAAGTTTTGAGGTGTTCAATGACTTGAATTTCACTGATCACATTAGAAATATTGCTATTTATGCAATGTAATCATTATTTATAAAATTATATTCTGGTCCTTTTTGATCTCCAGTCAAAAAAATCTTTATCAAACCCATACCATGTGCAGAGAGCTCTGTACTAGGAGTTAGAGAGGATGCAACATTTCACTAACCCATCATTCTTATTCTGCTGGGGTCCCTTCATCTGCTAGGGCAGCTATGATATAAATACAGTTGCTTTACATACAAATACATTATAATACAAATGCCAGTTTGCTTTAATCAATCAATCAAAAAATAAATATTTATTAAGTGTCTGCTACGTGTACAGTATAATGTGATAATAAGGTCTTTGAGGATAGAGACTACCTTTTGCTACTTTTTGTATCTCTAGTACTTAGTGTATTTCCTGGAACATCATTAATTCACTAATTTTTGTTTATTGATTTATAATTGATTGATCATTTTTAATCATATTTTTTAAATTTGGTGAGATGAGAATGGAGTTGGATCTTTGTTTTCATTGGAATGAAACTCCCAATATGGAGGTTGTCATCACTGATGTAGATCTACAGCTTTTGTGTAACATCATTTTAGAGAAGTTTATAGGTTACTAATCAGCTAAAAATGACTTGCCTGTGGTCACACAGGACAAGACTTCTTCAGTCAGATCTTGAACTTGGATCTTCTGGATTCCATCTATTATATATAAATCTTGTATATACATAGTTGTTTACATGCTTTTTCTCCTACTAGAATGTGAACTCTTTGAAGGCAGAGACTATATTTTGCCTTTCCTTAATTCCTAATGCTTAGTATAGTGTCTGGCACTTAATAAGTGCTTAATAAATTGTTTTTATCAGTTGATTGACGAAGATAACCTTTCTAGCCATCCCTTCTTTTTTTTATAAACCCTTATCTTTTGTCTTAGAATCAATACAAAATATCAGTTCTTAGACATAAAAGTGGTAAAGGCTAGGCAATTAAGGTTAAATGACTTGCCCAGAGTCACACAGCAAGGAAATATCTGAGGCCAAATTTGAATGCAGAGTCTGATCTCCAGGCCTGGCTTTCTATCAACCGAGCCACCTAGCTGCCCCTCTGGCCATCCTTCTATGCTACAGTGCCTCTCAATAATGAAAAAAGTGCATTATTTCATTAAAACAGTTGGATCTGGGAGGAATCTTAGTATTCCTCTAGTCCAGCTCCATAATTTTAGAGATAAAGAAAATTAATTCCAGAGAAAGCACTGTGCTCTCAATAATAAGTAGCAGAGTTGGGATCTGAGTCTAGGTCCTCTGCCTCCAAATCCAGTATAAAATATCAGGTGAGCTCAGAATGGGGAAAGATTGATCCTTCTTATGGCCATCCCTTTGACAAACAGTGAAATTCCTGATAACTGTTTTCATCCTTTAGTTAGAACAATCTCTGTGAAAATGAAATTGAAGCAGCTAACAATATGAATGTCAATTCATTTTAATCAATCAATCAATAAGCATTTATTAAGTGCCTCTATACACCAGACACCTCACTAGGCCCCAACAATTTGCAATTTCATTGGCATGGATATACCTTTTGCCAACACAGATCAAGGGCCCTTTTATAACTCAGTAAGAAAATTATCAAGAGATTCTTTGAACAAAAAAATCCGTCTGCCTTGAGCAAATCTGGTTATGAATCTTTATCTCAGCCACTCCTTAGATGACAGACATATGATCTGAATGACCTGCCCTCTATAGAACTCTTTGTGATTTGATAAGACCTGACAGAAAATAGCCTCCAAGAATCCATTTTCACCTCCACTCCACAATGAAACATCAGAGTAGGACTTTAGTAGGGCATGAATATCAACATTTTCCTATTTTCTGCATGCAAAGTTTACAATAGAAATCAGGACTTTTGATCTCCTAACACACCATGTGCTCCTCATCCACAAGAAGGAATACTAGGGAAGTCAGGAACAACATGCTAATAACGTTGGTGCTAAATTAGGCATAATAAATATTTTTTTAACTCATAGAAAAAAGTTCTAGGAGACACAGGAGGGAAAGATGATTTTTATCTGGGACATCGTGGAAGGTTTCTGGGAAGATGTGCATTTGAGCTGATCATTTAACTAAGGGAAAGATTTCAAAAGGAAGCTGTTTTTCAAGGCAAAGCATTTCAAACAGGGAAAAGTGGATGCAAAAGACCAATCAGTAGGAAAACATGGAAAATGTTTCTGGGATATTCAGGCAATAGTTCTCCCTTCTTAAATTTTTTTTTTCCAAAGAATCAGTTGTGGTATAGTACATGGAGAATTAACAAAGTCGGGAAGACCCTGGCAAGAGTTTGCTGACAAATGTTTAACAACTGAATCTCCAGGTGGGGAAATGTATGCAAGACACATTTTTAAGTTTAACTTGCATTATTATCATTTCTATGTCATTTTCTTAATTGTAGACAATTAACAAAATAATATATTTCAATTTGAAGTGGTATAGGATTTCTGAGAATGTTTACAATGAAAATTTAATGATTGGCTCTCCAGAGCCTGAAGTGACTTGCCTTGTCACATAGGTAATAAGTAGAAAAAGATTGAAACCCAGGTTCTCTGATTATTAATCCACTGTTATTTCCAGGGGGAAAAAAGCATTATTCTCTTCTTTTACAGATAAGAAAACTAAGTACTGTAATAGTCTATTAATATAATGTCCCTTTTAACTCTATGGCTCTGTATTTTAAAGCCTCTACCAGTTCTAACAGTTTATAACCCTCCTTTAATAGTTTTAAATAATACAGCAGGTACCCATTAATAAAGGATAAAATATTTGGAATATGATTTTGATAACTAAGATAGCAAAATAAAAATCCTGCTCTCTGTGACTCCAGTAAGTACCCAGCTATGTTTATTGACCCATCTGAATTTTATGGATGAAACCATTAATTGACTAAAGAAATTATTACCATCATTAGGTTCTATCTCACATGTAGGGCTGGTCAGAGAACTAGCTGTTAAAATGGTATCTTATAGGACCCAAAGCTATTTTCCCCTCAGTCTCCTATATCAAATTTGTTCAGTCTACGAAGTCCAAATGAAGATGGTCTCCCAACCCCCTCCTACCTTTAGTCCTGCCTCTGCATAGTAATGTGTATCCTTTATGGCTCACATATAATCCCCCACATTAGATAGCACTGAAGGTCAAAGGAACCCTCCTTTTGCTGCTGGCAAATTACCAGGTAACAGAAATCCAGCTGATTCCTTCCCAACTTTATAGCCTCCTTTGTGTTGCAAATAATTAAATGTTTTTCCTCATGTTCTTACTTTGCCAATTTCTTTTCTTATCTTATTATTCTTAATGGGATACCCATTGGAAAGTACATTGTATTCATTTCTAGGCATATTTTAAGAGAAATATAAACTTGTCCAAATGAAAGAGACTAATGTGGTATAGGGATTGGAAATGATATCACCAGAAAAAAAAAAGAGCTAAATGAATTGGGGATAAAAGAAAGAGAAAATAAGGAATTTGGGGAGGGGGTAGCAGATATCCGGGGCAGCTAAGTGGTATAGAGTACTGAGCAGGAAGTCATTAAGACTCATCTCCTTGAGTTAAAAATCTGGCCTCTGACATTTATAATAGCTATATTACTATGGGCAAGTCACTTCATCCCATTTGCCTTGGTTTTCTCATCTGTAAAATGAGCTGGAGAAGGAAATGACAAATAGCTCTAGTATCCTCTAGTATCCTTGCCAAGGAAACTCCAAATGGAGTCATAAAGTATACATGATCAAACATAGCATATACCTTAAATTTTTAGAGGACAGATTTCAAAGTGTTCAAAAGGTGATTCCATTTCCTAAAATTCTTTAAGTAGAAATTTTCTAAAATGGAGGAATATGAAGAATGGAATTCTGAAAACCTGAAGAAAAATAGTTCCACTGAAAAGGAAAGGTGCTGTCTAAAGAAACCAATGTAAATACACAGTGAATTCAATGACAAACTTGATTTTTTAAAAGATGTATACAGAAGAAGCAAGAGCATATAATAAAGATTAGCACTATCCAGGAAGACCAGTTTCAGTTATGCTAAAGTTCAGAAGGAGCTGAGACTGGCAAAGAATGCTAAGAACAATAAAGAGGGATGATTGTTCTCTATTTGTTTAGTAATATTGGAAGAAAGAGAAGGATCAAGGAAGGGCTAAGGCTTTTGCTAGGGAAAGATGGGATGGTGATAAAATATGACAGAGAGAAGTCAAAATATCTAAACCCATACTTTACTTGTCTAATTCCTAAACTCTTACCTTATTTGCATCTTCTGCCAAGTAGAATGATCTTTGGATTAGAAAGGACAAAACAAAAATGACTAAAAGGAAAAACTGAAACCCACAATAAGAAAGAGCACAACAAAAGTGCACTGAGAATGCTATTGTATTTCACATATAACTAAACACTCAGGTAGGTCTGGAAGTTCAATGATGTGAGTATTCCTTTCAAAAATTAAAACCACAAGTCATTATTGTTTGCCAATCTTGTGCAAGTATTGATTATGTCCACCCATAAATGCTTCACAAAGGATGCGTCCATTGGGTCGAGCATACATTGCTTTCCCTTGATGTTGCAAAGATATCAGTAAATACAAGGGCTTCCTATCTGTTATCCCTAGATCTCACCATATGGCCAGCCCATCTTATTTTTTGCCTCTATAAATGTATTTGATGGCATCTTTTACACCACTTTTCCTTTGTAATTCCTTCTTTTCTGTGACTATCTGCTTACCTCTGCCTTTTCATTGCCCTTTGAGTGATCTTTAATTTCAGTTCCATATAGATTGTAGCATTCCGTGACTTTCACCCATAGAACATGAAGAACGTTGGCCTCAGATACTTCCTAGTTATGTGACCCTGGGCAAATCACTTAACCCCAATTGCCTAACCCTTATCACTCTTCTGCCTTGGAACCATTGCTTAGTATTTATTCTAAAGTGGAAAGTAAGGGTTTCAAGGAGAGACAGACAGACAGACAGACAGACAGACAGACAGACAAACAGACAGACAGAAAGGAGGGAGAGACAGAGACAGAGACAGAGAGAAAGAAGTTAGAAGCATGAATAAAGCTAATCCTGGATAGATCCTTTCTAAAATGGTGGTACCAAAGATTTCATCAATGAGAAAAAGAAGATATCAAAATAAAGATTTGCCATGCTGTCAATGAGGCAAGTGAAGAGAAAGAGGTAGAGAAAGTTAAGGCAAGGGTGATCTACTGTGAAATTTTGCTGATAAAAGCCTCCCATTAATTCTCATCAAGAATACTTAAGATATGTATGTGGAATATTTCCATAAAAATTGTATATAGTTAGGAAAATAGACTTATGGGTCTCTAGTTATTAAAGTGCTCTCGGTTACCTCTTCTTAGTAATAATAATATCCTAGTTGGGCAGGTTCCCATATTTTTGACATTTTCCACTGTTTCGTGTACCTTGAGAATCAATCCCACAATGCCATTTCCTTTCAGTGACTTTGCTCAGTTGGGGCATTTCCCAAACTGTCAAAAAACTCTTTTTTTATTTCACTTCTCACTATTTTATGGACAAGATAATTTGTGATTTTCCACCACGATTCTCCGTGAGGTTTTACAAACAAGACAATATTCTAAAGAGGTGTTTTCTGCTACAATATCTCTTCACTTGATTAAATGTTTGCTGACTGAAAAGGTTTTAGGGACTCTTTGGGATTCTTCTTCTTTAAATTGTACAGGTTAGAGCTATTTTAATCACACCCACTACATTTTTTCTAATTGTTTTTGTCCATTCTAGTATTATATTAATTTTGACTATTGCTCTGAAATGTTCTAGTAAGGTTATTATACATGAGTAACTGGTTTAGGAACAACTCTCCCATCAGTAGCAAGTCATTTCCTGTCTGTTATGCTACAAATTATTTCATTTCTGGTGACACTACTCAAGACTTGCCTAGTCTAGCACATTGCAATTTTTTTCTCAAAGAAAGCATTAATACTGTATAGGTTGAGTACTTTGTCAAGCATAATTCTTTGGCACTGGTTTCTTACCCATAAACCATATTTTCCAACATTTTTCTCCATTTTTGTCTAGTCCTGCCTTTGCTTAGAAATCACCAGATATCAAAGTAACTATGCATTGATTTAATCTGGAAGGTCTAACAGAATTCCTCTTGCTTTGCATCATTGATACAAAAGCTACAATTCATTTCATCTTGATCTTTTTGTAAATACTGACCAACCACAAGTACTGTATTATAAGATGACTAAATTTCCTATGAAATCATGTTTTTGCTTGCCTTTATACTTATAACAAAAGAAACTTGACCAATTCTGCCTTTCCAAGGAGAAACTCTAAATTCTCCTTCCTTTCAATTACAATCACCTCCTCTCTTCCCGTTTCATTTATAATGAGAAAATCAGGTTGGTATGATTCAGTTCTTCCAGTAGTATGCCCACTCATTGGTCACTTTGTCTTGTTCTCTCCTATCTGTATCATGTGAGAAGGGATTCAAAAGCTTCCAAGGTCTGAGAACTTCTCATCTTCCCAATGACACCTAGAAATATTCCAGGGATAGTGTGATGATGTCATTAGTATTGGGAATTGCAGATAAGCTAAACACATATTCAAAGATCTACAAAAAGCCCAAAAAGAAAAGCTTCACTCTATCTAAGGAGAATAACTTGAGGATTCCAACAAAATGAATTCCTGTCATTCCAGTGTTACCCCTTTGCCTCATGTGCTCTCTAAATGTAAGTTCGCTTTCTGCACATACTGGTGGGAGAGTGGGTCATTGAAGGAAATATATTGTACTTACTAGAGCAATTATGCCACAGAGTAAAATGCCACTTTCCTGAAAGCTAATTAAGTCTGGCTGACTAATTGATAATCATCTGACAATCAGGTAAAAAGCATACCAGTGGGTCCTTATGAAATAAAGTATTAGAATGATATCCCCCCAAGCCCTTAAGGTTATTCCTAGATCCTTAGGACAGTAGTCACTTGTAAACATTTAACAACAAAATGTACACAGGATATATTTTTCAATTTGCATTATTAACATTTTCCATTCACTGTCTAAAGTCTAGAGACAGCCAATAAGACAATAAATCAAACTCTAATTTGTAGTCGTTTACCAATTTCTGAGGTGTGAATGCTCACATCAATAATTTATCAATGTACTCTCTAAGTGGCTCCAGCAATACCCTCCCTCAGGAAATATATAACAGAAAAGCCTTAAAGACCCAACCTAGCAGTGCCAGTGAGAGTTGGGATAAAGACCCTCAGAATTTATATTGGTTATACTTGGAAATATCTAGAAAAAGAAGTGGTAATTGCAAAGAGTCTATTTATCAAGAATAAATAATGCTGAACTGATTTGATTTCCTTTTTTATTGGCATAGTTATTAAACTAGTAGATTAAGAGAGTGTTGTAATAATTATATACTTATATTTCAGCAAGACTTTTGAACAAGCTGTTCAGGATAATGAAGTTAAGTGGATTCAGATCTAGTTTAAAGGCTAAACCCTCAAAAGAGTAATATTCATTTAAAAGATGTCTATTGTTGGCCTTTTGTTTTTATTTTTAGAGTAATAATAATAATAGCTGGTTCTGACATAGCACTTTAAGGTTTGCCCTAACCTAAGGTCAAAAAGTTTCCATAAATAGTGGTGTACACATGAGTTACATGTGTTGAAGTGATTTGAACTCTCAGGAAGGTTACAAAAAGCAGAGTACAGACATATGTTGATTTGATCTGCTAATGGGGATTTCTTTGATTAGTAGAATCAGCCTGAATCCTCAAGTGTCAACACACACATCTTGAGCAAGATTTCTATTCAGGCAAAAACTGGAACCTTTTTCCTCCAAGCCAAGTCATCACTTGCATACAGATATTAAGAATGTTATATGCAAAGGGCAGCTGGGTAGCTCAGTAGATTGAGAGCCAGGCCTAGAGACGAGAGGTCCTAGGATCAAATCTGGCCTCAGCTGTGTGACCCTGGGCAAGTCACTTGACTCCCATTGCCTACCCCTTACCACTCTTTTGCCTTGGAACCAATACACAGTATTGACTCCAAGACAGAAGGTAAGGTTTAAAAAAAAAAAAAAAAAAAAAAAAAAAAAAAAAAAAAAAAAAAAAGAATGTTATATGCAGCACTTATATCTTGCCTGGTACATAATAAAAACAGATGAGAAAGTTAGGAAGAGAGCCAATTGAGAGATGCTATGGTTTAAGAAAATCCCACTTGAAAAATCTAGGAGAGATTGATTTTGCAATAATTCTAAATAGAACCTTAGAAGGTTAAAAAAAAAATATTGATTGGCTGCAATGATTCTGAGAAAAGATGGAAGACCTACTTCACAAAATGAAGAAGAAATTAGAAAAAAGATGAGGAATAAAAAAAAATTCTCAAAGAAAAGAAAGAAAACAAGACAAATATCTTAGAACAAAAGTTGGAAAACAATACCAAAGTAGTGGACGTGATGAAAAATAGAGAGGAGAAAGCAAAACAAAAATGTTCAATGATACAGCATGAAATAATAGAGCAAAGTCAACAGACAGAAGAATTAGAAGGACATGAGAAATATCTGCCCTCAAAAATAACCAGCCTGGAAAAAGGATCAGAAAACAAAAATTAAGACAGATTGAGTGAAAAGAGGAAGAGCAGAGAAATTAGGATCAGATGACTTCAATTATAGTTTGAACTTTTCCTTTCTTACTTCATCTTGCAAGAAGGAAAATACTTTAATAGTAGATACTGAAGGTTAAAATATTTAAGAATTATAACTATGAAATTAAGTGGGATGAATTCATCTAGAAAATGAGAAAGAGTAGCAAAATCAATTAGCAAGCAAAATCTAGTAATGTTATTTACAAGAAATATTCTTACTACATATTTACATTTTAAATAAGAGCCTAGAGTAGAATCTATCTTACCTCAACAAAATCCAAAAATAGTAAGGAATAGTAAGGAAAATAGTAAGGAAGAATCCAAATAGTAACTGGACGCAGACAAGAAAATATCAAAAGTAGATATGGAGGGGGCAGCTGGGTAGCTCAGTGGAGTGAGAGTCAGGCCTAGAGACAGGAGGTCCTAGGTTCAAACCCGGCCTCAGCCACTTCCCAGCTGTGTGACCCTGGGCAAGACACTTGACCCTCATTGCCCACCCTTACCAATCTTCCACCTATGAGACAATACACTGAAGTACAAGGGTTAAAAAAAAAAAGTAGATATGGATAAAGGTACCATAGATAATAAAATTATCACAAGTCAATACCAAATATATATATGCGTATGTATATATACACATATGCATAACATTTATGTGTTTTCCCATAATAGATTCTAATTTATATGTATGTATTTAAGTATACACATTTTGTTTTTTGTTCTTTAGCCATTTTTCAAGTCATGTCTGACTCTTCATGACTCCATTGGGGGTTTCTTGGCAAAGATACTGGAATGGTTTGCCATTTCCTTCACCAATCATTTTACAGATAAGGAAACAAATAAATAGTTATGTGACTTGCCAAGGGTCACACAGCTAATAAGCACCTGGCCTATTTAGGTAAAGAAGAAGCAAAATTTTTGTGATTTGCAGTTGATACAATGTTTTATACAGAAAATTCTGAAGATTTAACTAAAAAATTCAGACAAGACTTCAGCAAAGTAGCAGGATACAAAATAAACCCACAAAAATCATTAGTCTTTCTGTATATTGTTGACAAAACCTAGCAAGGAAGATCTAGAAAGGGAAATTTCATTTTTAAAAACTACAAAATGTATAAAATATCTAGGAGTACATCTATGTCATCATACTCTGAAGTTGTATAAGTACAGCCCCAAAATAGTCTTTACTTAAAGAAGATAGAGACATGTTAATCTTTCATATTTTGCCTTTGTCAATACAATAAAAATGACAGTTCTAAATAAATTTCCATATTTTTGAGCCATATCAAACTATTAAAAAGTTACTTTATAGAATTAGATAAAACGAAAACAAAATTCATTTGGAGGAAAAAAAGGTAAATAATCTCTTGATAGAAGAAAAAAAAGGTTGCGGAATTAAGGGGTCTAGCAATATAGATCTCATTCTACACTAAAAGTATATCTACTACAAAGTAGATCTTATTCAACTATAAAATCATTAAAATTATTTGATATTAGTTAATAAAAATAGAAAAGCTGATCAGGGAATAGATTAGATCAGTGATGGCCAAACTTTTTAAAGAGGGGACCAAAGGAAAGGAAATGCTCATCTGTCAGTCTGTTTCTAAGGCAACTCTTTCCAAGTTTTATTGTATTGTATCCTACTCATTGTATTCGTCAGATTAGGAATAATGTCCTTTGGTTGGATAGAACATTTCAGGGGGCCTGCATCTGGCCCACAGGCTGTAGTTTGCCCATCACTGGATTATATAAATAAGACCCCTACTCACCTCAAAAAAAAAATATTATACATCAGTTCTCAAAATCAATTGGAATTTATTTTTAAAAATAAAGGTAGATATGTAAAACCCAGTGGAATTGCACATCGGTTATGGGGAAGGTCAGGGGGAGTTTGGGGGGAAGGGAAAGAACATGAATCATGGAACCATGGAAAATATTCTAAAAAATTTAAAATGTTTAAAAAAAATAAAAAAATTAAAGTAGATAAATGGGACTACATGTGGGTGAAAATTTGAAATAATGAAGCTTAATAAATCAGTTTTTAATAAATAAAGAAAAATTACTTAAGAAAGAACTACCTATTTGATAAGAACTGATAAGAAAAAAAAGCAGTCTGGAAGAAATTGGGTTTAAGACCATCCACTTATACAATATTCCTTAATAAATTAAGCCGGCATGAAACTGGACTATTAATGATCATACCATGAAAAAAAAATTAGAAGAGAAGCAAATGCCAAAAAAAAAAAAAGAAAAATACCTTTCACAGCTATGAGTAGAATATGCAGTCTGTTGGATTGTTTGGTTACTTTTCTAGGATATGAATTCTTAACCAAATAAGGGATAGAGATGATTACAAAAACAAAAAAGCCGTTCCCCAGTAGATGGAGGTCAAAAGATATGAACAAACAATTCATTAGAGAAGAACTGTAATCAAATAACAATCCTAAGAGAAATTAGTTCCAATCATTAATAATTAGAAAAATGAAATCAGAACAACCCAAAGGTTTTACCTCATACCCAGCAAATTGACAAAACACAGGAATAAAGTCGATATTGGAGGAGTAGCATGAAGACAGTCACACTAATGCATTATTGGTGAAGCTATGAATTAGTGCAACCATTTTGATGAGTAATTTTGGAATTAGCTGGGGAAACAAAATGTCTATGCCCTTTGTTACAGAGATCCCACTGCTAGGCATATACCCAAAGGAGATAAATAATGAAAAAAAAAACATATAAAAAATTTATAATAGCAATTTTTGTAATAGTAAAAAACTGAAAATAATGTAACTGCCCACTGATTGGGAAATGACTAAACAAAAAACTATATGAAATATGATGGAATGTTACAGTGCCATAACAAATGACAAATATGATAAATACAGAGTATCATGAATTTACATGAACTAATGCAAAATTAAAAGCTAGGAAAACAATATACAACTACAAAAGTATAAGTGGAAAAAACAACCACAAAATAACAAAGAACAAGTTTATCCCCCGGCCAAAAAAAGATAGGGGAAGAAATCTTTCTTCAGTTCTCTGCAGAGATAGGGTCCTTGAGTGTAGACATTATACTTGTCAGATGAAATTCTTTACTTTTTCTTTTTTTCTTCCTAAAAAAATTCTTCATTAGAAAGCATGACTCTGAGACATAGACTAGGATAAGGAAATTTAGGGCATATTAAAAAAAAGTTATCAATAGAAATTCATTTAAAATAAAAAAGATCCAGTTTAAATTGAGTATGGTGGCATAGTGGCATATGCTTGATAAACCAAGGACACCAACCACTGTGATCAAGATTTACTATTCAACAAAAATTTCTGGGAAAACTGGAAAAAATTCCGGTAGAAATTAAGTTTTGACCAATATAGTTCAATAAGCTCCAAACGAATACATGATCTAAATATAAAGATCATATAAAAAGTTATGGAGGAAAGGAAAGAAATACACATCTCTGGCTACAAGGAGAATTCTTAACTAATTGAGGGATAGATGGGATCATATAAGATAAAATGGATAGTTTTAATTACATATTAAAAACTATTACACACACAAAAATACCATTAGTATTATAAAGAAACACAACTGAAAAACAACTATTTCAACAAATTTCTCTGCTTATTGCAATGCCTGGTACAAGGTAATAATAAATGTTTGTTTACTGACTTTTCACTAATGAAGTTCTGATATCTAAGATACATAGGGAATTTGAACAAATATATAAAAATAAAACTATTCACCAACAGAGTCCAGCCAAAGTATACAAAAATGCAAGGCATCAACAACTGTGATAAAACCATGACTTTATGCACATACACCCTTTTCCCTACAAGAGGAATTTGTTTTGCCTAAATACATTTAGCAAAGTTATACCTGGGTCCTGTATAAATGGAAATTTTGAACCTTGGACTTCATCCCCCATAAGTACCTTAGTTTTCCCAAAATTCCCTTTAATCTCTCCTGAGCCTCCACATTTGTGTGGTCACATTATTGTTTTATAGTTGGCTGTAACTCCTCCCTTTTTCTCTTTGGTTCCTGGGAGCAAGCTGGTAGTACCTTTTAGTTAGTCTCTTTTGTTAGTTTATTATTAGAAAAATATTTATAAACATAATATTCAGTATTTTGCATATTAATTTTAATCTCCACAGTCCTAAATGGGCACTGCCTCCCTTGAAGCAGCTTCCTAGGCACCTAAGGAAGGGCATAAAATATCCCACACACATATGAAGTAGAAGTTTTTCTGACTTGGGGATGACATCCAAATAAGTCACCATACCTTATCCTGCAGTTCTTCCTGAAAAAGTATTGTAGCTTGCTAGACAAGGATTTCAAAACTGAGTCAGAAGGTAGATGTGGCAGAGATGACAGCCAGCCAGGAGGGCTCAGGGAACCCAGCACAACTGGGCCAAGATGTCTTTCCCAGTAAGGAATACCAGAAGAGGTTATCAGAAAGACGAGAAATCCTGGGTTCAAATTGGACCTCAGATACTTCCTAGCTGTGTGACACTAGGCAAGTCACCTTAAGCCCCATTGCCTAGCCTTTACCACTCTTTTAACTTGGAACCAATACACAGTATTGATCTTATGATGAAAGATAAGGGTTTTTAAAAAATAGCACCTACCTCTCAGATTTGTGAGAATCAAATAAGATAATCACTGGAAAGAGCTTACCACAGTGCCTAACTCATAGTTATAAATGTTAACTATTATTATCATTATTATTATTACTACTTCGTATATATACTTTGTATTGATTTAAATCACTGGGTCATCTGGCCAACAGGAAAAGACATTGGTAGAGGATTTTGATGTGCAGTTATAGGAATGCAAACTCTTCTAGTATCTTGAATATGCTGTAGCCATTCCCTGGGACAATCTATGAGTGCAAGGTTTGAAGGGGCAGGTTTGTGCATTCTCATGGTGCCACATAGAGAGAAGAGAATTAAAAAACAAAACAAAACAAAACAAACAAACAAAAAAAAACGAGAGCTGTGTACTGCCAAAAAAAGCACAAGGAATCGTCCAAGAGAGACTTGAAAGCCCTGAGCGATCCCATAATTGTTCTGTAGAAAGATCTGCAAATAAGAAACCCACATAACTGGGGTTTTATCCAATAGAAGCCAACTATAGCAAGCAGAAAGCCAAAGACTTGAAACAAACCTTGGAGACAGGCAGGGAGATTTGTGAGTGTAGAAATAACCATCCTTCCTTTGTGAAATGGATTTGGGACTTTCAGAGCAGCAGATTTAGAGACAAAGTCATTTCTAAGGTTTTAAAGGGCTTAAGGAGAGATGTGGCAAAGGAGTTCTAAAAAGTCCACACCGCTGTCCAATAAGTTGTGTCCTTATAATTGCTCCTAAAATGTTGTAGGAATTTTTGATCACATATTTTGAGTTTCCTACTGTGGAGAAGAGGACAAGATTGTCCTATACATGGGTCACTGTCCTCTCTGGGAGGAAATCTGTGCTGTTTGTGAGAGAATGCCAATATGATATGTCAGTCTTCCAAATCTACCATTCACTTTTGGGGTAAGCCAATTTCTATCCTGATATTGACTGTAAAAGACAAGAATCCTGAACTAAAAAGCAAGAAACTTGGGTTCTTGGCCCCCTTTTGCTATGCAGTCACTATGTTATTTAAACCCTTGGTTTCCTTGGTTTCCCCATGTATAAAATGGGCTAATAATAATTGGACTTAGCAGTCTGCAAAATTTAAAGCATTCATCTATGATAGTAACAAATGTTGGGTATTTTATTTCTCTAGGCCACAGTTTCTGCACCTGAAAATTAAAAAAAATGGAAATAATACTTCCTGTTCTGCCTACTTCAAAAGGTTGTTGTGAGTATCAAATGAGATGAATGGAACGAAAGTGTCTCCTGAACTGAAAAGCACTTTGTAATCAGTAAAGGGCCTTGCAAACTTTAAAGTGTTTGTAAATTAAAAAGTATTGTATAAACTTTAAAGCACATGCAAATGAAAGAGATTCCTAGTATAATCATTTTTTTTTCTGATAACAACCAACAGTGTCAGTCAGCCATCCCCACAGAAAAGAAGTGGGAAAAACAAGGCCCTTTTCAGGACTGTATTTGTATCTGGGGTCATTTCTTTCAGGTGAAATACAAATAGAGAAGGAACTGGGGGGAGGAGGGGGGTGTTAGGGAAAGTCTGAGCCTGTCCAAGGCTTCAATTAAAAAAAAAAATCTCCTTTCAAATGGAGACAGAGGAGGAGGGAGGTTGGAAGAGGGACTACTTTTGGTCTTTAAGATTCTGATGCCTTTGCTTCAGAACAATAACCACTCTAGGGCATTGCCTGAAATCCCTTTAACAGGGGATACAGCCTTTTACTCCACTCCTAGAGATAAGGTTTAGAATAATCCCACCGGGAGCTAGAACATGGTGATTAACATTCACTGGAAGCTGTACAGAATGGCTATCAGAGTCTCCTCTGGGGAACAGGCTTAGCTACCCCCAAGCTCCTTAGGAACCCAGGGGTCAAAAGATATGGAAGAAAGGGAGAGAAAATGGGACGTTGTAGGATTCAGAAGTGAACCTCACTGACTTCTAGATGAGACTGAATTGCAGAGGTTTAAAGAGAAAGAAGGAAGAGGACGAAATGGAAGTCACAGGTATAATTAATCTGGCCATGAAGGGTATCTAAGAAAAATTTGGTAGTTGAAATGGCATTAGGAACAAGTAAAGAGTATTTTGGGTGGGTGGCTGTATTTTTTTACCCAAACCAAGGAAGACCAGATTAAATGGGCAAGAAAACATGACCTGTGTTTGTGGAAACAGAATCACCACAGAGTTTTAGATTTGGAGAGTTAGCAATGGGTTCCAGGGAGTTCTTCAAAGGAATAAATCCCAGTATGGTGTATGAAAAAGTGAAGGAATTGGTGGTTGGGTGGGGAGGGCCAGGAGACAGTTGTGGGAGTCTAGGCTTTTCTCTCTAGGTGATACTGAGCTGTTGTACCTCTGGGGGTGTCATTCAGTGCAGAAAATTGTGGGCGATGACTATGTCTTGTATGGGCCACTATCAGTCAGGCCCTGCACCGTTGAGGAGGTTTTACTTCTATTTACTACTATTACAATGATTTAAAGCTAGCTCAACTCAAATGCTGTATCTTCTCCAAGGTCTTTCCTGACCCTCTCCCCAGCTGCTAGTGTCTTCCTGGCCCCACTCCCTTACACACAGACATTTACTTCATATGAACTTTGCATACACTTATATATGTACATATCGCCTTTCTCCATAGAACAAAAAAGCTCTTTACGAGCCGGGACTACTTCAGTAATATCTATTTATGCCTAGGGCCTGGCAAAGTTTTGGACACAGAATTTCTTGTCGTTTAGTTGTTTTCACTTGTTTCTGACTCTTCATGACCTCTTTTGGGGTTTTCTTGGAACATAGAGTATAGTGGCTTGCCATTTCCTTCTCTGGTTCATTTTACAGATGAGGAAACTGAGGTAAACAGTGTTAAATGACTTGCCCAGGATCACACAATTAGTAAATGTCTGAGACCAAATTTGAACCCAGGTCTTCTTGACTCCATTCCTGGCACTCTATTCACTATGCCATCAAATTAATAAATGTTTGTTGATTGATTTATGGATTTGGAACAGTCTACCAACAGAGCCAAGCTTCTGATCCTTTCACAATGTCTCCTTAACAGGGGGGAAGATGGCTTAGGAATGAATGGGCATGTTCCTGACAGACTGGGTGACACAGTAGTCATCTGGTCCAACTTCAGACTTTGGAATGTGGGGATTAATGCTATATAACTGCCAATAAATATCCCAGAAGGTAGAAAAGGAAAGGATCATAAGCAAAAATAATTAAATTAGAGCTATTGAAAGTATAGAAGTGGTTGGTCCTGAAGTTCTTCCCATGGAACTGTGCATAACTTCTCACCCCTAATGGTTAGACATATACTCTGCTCTCTTGCTAAAAAACTTGCCCAAGTGGCTGCTAGTTGGTATGTACATGACTAAGAACTGTGTCAAAGATAGTTGGTAACAAGTCAGAAAATGATTTCCTCTTAGTATAATTGCAAAAGACTTAGAAAAGCTGTTTCCCTCCCTTTTGGATCCTGACGGGCTTGTTACATACCATTCCTTTGAACTTTCCACTAAAGGAAAGGGTTGTATTTTTTTTTCATTTTCTCTTCTAACTCCAATAGCCATGGTGGCCCAAAGTTCAAGTACATAGTACTGATAATCAATATGCCCTTTCCTAAATGAACCTGAGATTAGACCCTACACACATCCCTGGCTGTATCTTCTATTTTTTCATTTCTTTTGATGAGTCCAGGACACAAAATAGCAATATTGATAAGTGAACTTCCCAACTCCACTGATAACTCTTTTTATTCAAGAGGTAAAGAGTAGCTGAACTGGGTGCTGCTGTTTGGCCAACAAGAGTGATTTCCACAATAACCTTTTCAGAAAAGTTCACCACAGCCCTAGAGGATGCAGTAGCTGAAAGGATAAAGAAAACCCAAATCATGAAAAGCCTTTAGCTGGCCAGAAGATTTGCATTTGTGAGTTGCATGGACATTACAAATCCAAGATAAATGTGAAATATCAGAGCAACAAAGTTGTTATTACCCTTTAGGAGGGTCAAGTAGGTGAGGTACTATTACTTTATGTCTTAAGTATTTGTCAATATGAGTCTTGGGTTTCAAGTAGTCTTTTGTAGTAGAGGAAATGAAGAGCTGTTCTATATCTGACATTTACCTTATACAATGGATATCTTTTCTAAAAGGGACATTGTGATTCATTTTAGTGGATAATCTAGACGTGAATCATATCTAAGCTTTAATTAGAGATTTCACTTAACTCTGGGGTGAGGACAATGAGTAAAGAGTCTGGGAGGAGGTCAGGGTGAGGATGGAAAATAGTCTGATCTTTCCTCTTTGGGGTTAGGTTTTCTAGAATTTATCAGTTCTTTTTGATTCCAAGACTGAATCCAGGAGAGAGGATATACCTAAGCCACCAGTGACTGAAGAAAGAGGACTATCTCAGAAACTCCTGGGAAGAATGAGATGACAGATGGAGGGAAAGAGTTTGTGCTAGTGTAAGAGAAGGTAATCAAGGGAACTAGCACCTGGTAACTCAGCTTCCTTAGAAATTAGCCATCACCTATAATTGAGAAGAGAAGGGAATTTTCTAGTAGATACAATCAACAAACCCCCAAAGTATCTAGTGTGGCAGTGATTTGAATAAAATGATTAATATTAGAAAACACACATTGGGTGCCCCTGTGTAGTTTTCTTCCTAAGACAAACACATTGACACAGATAAACACAGAACATAAGGGACTGGAAAACAAAACCGACTCTCACAATATGGGACTTGGTCAAATGTAAAAATCCAGGCAATGCCAAATACTTTTTGTTTCTTTTTCCTTTTAACGTTCCATGTTCTGCTATTATTTTTAAGGTCACATTGAATCTGCTCAAGAATAACATTTTCCTGGCAGTACTCAAATTGATAGGAATAAAATGAAAATGAGACATTTCCTTTCCTCTGGAACAAGAGGAAGGAATGATTGAAATTTGAAGTTTGTATAGGGAAAAAAATGCATGTAGTTGGAAATAAGGACTTTTGCCCTGTTATTGCTTGTGGCATTCCAGTCGAGTCCTTCTCAAACCCCAAGAATGTTACCCATTTCAGAAGCTACAAGTTAAAGAAATGAATGCAGGTTCTAGTTGCTGATGGCCTTGCCCCTTTAAGAAATAACAAAAGATAAGGGTGGCTATTCACCCACCTACTGTCCCTGGGCAGGGCACATTCTCAATCAGTGAGAGCAGAAATCTTTGTCTCCCTATGCTTCCCTGGGTTGGATAGTGCAGCCCTGAAAAGAGCTCAGCAATCCCTCACACCAGATGTCCTCATCTTCCCTGAACATCTCATACACCCCAGGCAAGTTCCTATTAGACACACATACTTTCTTGTTGTTCATTCGTTTCAGTCATGCCTGACCCATGTACTTTAAGAATATCATTTTGGAGAGGAAAGAGTGTAAAGTCTGGCTGACTGATGAGGAAGCCACTGTAGTTAGTTGTCCAAGCAAGAGATGGTGAAGACCTAGAGTAAAAACCTCGTGAATGGACACAAAGGAACAGACCAAAGAGATGTCATACCTTCCAGGGTTATTAGGAGGAAAGTAATTTATAAACCTAAAATCTCTATAAACTTTATCTCTAAAACTTTTTAAAAATCCATAAAAGATGTTTTATTATTATGTTGATTTCACCCATGTTTTACTCAGGCCACCTCTCCTTCTCTTTATCCCAACAAATGCCCAAATGTTGAACCTGGCTTTTGCTCTCTGTTGACCAAGTCTAGTGACTCATTCATTCCCTCTCTCTGGTTTAAACCTTGGCCTTTTCTATAATCTAACCAAGGAGAAAAGGCTTACAAGCAGATGGCCACTAGAGAACTGAATAAGATAATATGTGGCAAAACAATAAGGTTTTAGAATTGAATAAACTATTATTTATAAGATATGGTTTTCCTCATTTTATAGGAAATCAGAGCTGGGAAAGAGAAATGACTCTCAGATGTGAAAGAGTCATTCTCTTCAGATTGGGGGTGGGGGGAAGGCAAACATTACGATAAAAAACTATAGAATGTTTGAGAGGCAGGGAAGGTGCCAACCTACATTGTTAGAAGGTAATTCATAGGAGTGTAGATATTGAGCTAAAAGAGGCCTTTCAGGCCATAAAAGTCAAATTTCCTTATTTTACAGATAAGGAAACTGAAATATAGATTGGTTAAGTGGAATTACCTGGAGTCACATAGTGAGTGTCTGCATCAGGATTCAAACTCAGATGGCCCTCACTCTGAGTTCAGTGTTCTTTCTCCATCATCTAGCTGTTTCCTATAGAAAAAAGAAAAAAAAAAGGAACCAAATAGGAATCAGCAGATTTGTTCGCATCTTGAGTCTCTTGCTTACTGCTTGTTTTAATATTTAACAAGTTACTTGACCTCTGTGTCCTTCAAACTCCTCTCAACATGAAAGGGTTAGATTAAGTCAGTGTATTCTTAAGCAAAGGTCTGTGATTTTTTTTTAATATTTTGATAACTATGTTATTATCAATATAGTCATTGCTAAATACATGATATTTATATTATATAACTATGGTACAGTAGATAGAACAACAGTCCTGGAATCAGGAAGGCCTGAGTTCAATACAGCCTTAGACACTTATTAGCTATGTGACTCCAGGTAAGTCACTTAACAAATCTGTTTTGGTTTCCTTATCTTAGGATATCTGTAGGATATGAGCAAATCACTTAACCCTCTTTGTCTTGGTTTCCTCATTTGTAAAATGGAGAAGGAAATGGCAAACCATTGCCAAGAAACCCCAAACAGGGTCTCAAAGAGTCAGGCATGGCTGAGAAACAACTGAACAACAATAATATACTAATGGTAAGTAATTTCAATGTGATTGAAATAATTTTGTAATTCTAAATATATTTTTATGCATTTAAGAGGCATTAATCTGAGAAGTCTAGCATGCTTCACCAAACTGCCAAAGTTGTCCATGACCCAAAAAAAGTTAAGAATCTCTGGATTAGATAATCTCTAAGGTCCCTTCCATAATAGAAATAAATCCTTTGGAAGAGACCATAAAACATGGAATTTCAGAGCTATAATATCAGGGCCACAGAATCCCAAAACTTAGAAAGTTAGCACTAGAAAGGATCTTAGAGATCATCTAGTCTAATTCCTTTGTTTTAAAGATGAGGAAACTGAGGCCCAAATAGGGAAAGCAATATGGTAGCATCACATCATCATCTTATATACTATTCTGGCTTAATTTCATCTGCATTTAAATAGTTGCATCCAGTTAGCCTAGCCTGCCACACAATTGATTTTTTCCCCCTATTGTCTGGCATGAGAATGTTCCTTACAATTCTGCTTTATTAGTTTTGAGTATTCCATGGTACCTTTCTTTGTGGTACCAGAGCTAGCTGAGTGACAATCAAATAAGCATGTGACAATATAAATTGTGCTTTCAAATGGACCTGCATTAATGGATACTCAGTAGCTGTGGAATGACTGTTAGTTAAGGCCATGGTCTTAACATGGCAAGGTTTTAGTGTAGCCCCATAATCTCTAGCAAAGGTTTAATACCAAAATTTCAGTTTTTATTTACATGATGATGGTTTTTACATCCCTATAAACAGATTGGCTAGGGCATATCAGATATTTTTTAAGAGCGAGTGGGCACCAGACATACTGTAGTCTTCAGGTGCTTGGCCCACCTATCATTGAAAATGAGCCTCTCCTAATTTTACTCAGCAATGATAATGGGTTTTCCTCCTACAGGCTCTATCTTGGTCATACAGTTTTCATCTAGACTAAGCTTACTAACCATCAGTGAACTTTTCTCCCATGAATAAACTCTCCCACTTTACCCTCCTACCAAGCTTAGTTAGACAGAGGACAGAATTTGCTTCTAATACTTATGAAATTAAGAAGCTTATGCCCTAGTTTGGCACTTAAGTCATGAACGGGAGTTTTCTGAGTAGTGATCGCAAATAAATGTCATCTGTTTTCATCTGAGCTGGAGCCAAGGGTAGACAAAGTAGGCAACCACCAAGGGTGCAAGATGCTGGAGGGCATTTTTAATATGACTTTTTTTTTTAGAAATGCACATATTTTTAATGACAGAAAATTATGTTCTCGATGGCACAGAATGAATGGTTTTGTGCCAAATCAAGCCACATGTGTTCCAGTGGAGGATAGTAACACAGGGGGCACCATTTTCAAATTTGGGAAAGGCCAGTTTTTCTAATCTCTGTAAATCCATCAAGGCTTTGTCCTGACTAATATCAATGCGCTTTATCCCCAACACGTATCCTTCCCCACAACCAAAGTCACATTTCATTGCCACCCAAATTGGACAGAAGATAAGTACCTCAATGTCTTCCCTCCTTGACTGCTATGAGAGTTGAAGAATAGTCCTTAAGGTATGAACCTTAAGTCCGAGGATACACAAATCATGAATCACTTCTTATGTATAGAAAGGCATAGTTATTCTGAAAAATTATAAACATAATCATCTGCTTTTTAAGTAAGTTTAAAAAAATACATATTCTCATAAACAAGAAAAAAGAGGAAGATGAAATACCTGGATTTGTTTTAAGATCCTGGTGATTCTTTTTAATTGGATTGGAAAGGGTTACTTCATTATGCAGCAAATTAGAAAATTCATAATTTATCATTGCACCCAGTCGAAATGCCACCCAACTGAGTCGCACCCCTGCGAAAACCATCACGTAGTAACAAACTGTCAAAGCCTGCTGCAGCCGACGGGCAAAATTAATATGCAAATGTATGCAAGAAATTAAAAAGCAGAATTACCCAGGCAAATGAGGTAGCTATACTTGAATTGTTAGAATTATGAATAATTACTGCGAATTTTCTGCTCCTAATATAACTTGTTTTTTGATAAACAAAGACTTAATTATCGAGATGCGCTGGAGAATTTCCGTGGCGCTCATTAATCTTGCAAAAAAAACCAGTCCCTGGTGCCCAAACCGTAATGAAGAGCGCGTGCCCTGAATCTTCAGAAAGATCAGAGGCACCAGGGTGCCAGGGCTTGAGAAAAAAAATGACAGTGCCAATGTCCTCTCCTGTACCCTGGAGTGTCATAACGTCTTCCACTAACTATCAAAGGGACTTATTTATGCCAGCAGCTGAGCTATAAGTCCAATTTACGATGCCTTAAGCAGTGGTGAAATGATGTGTTGATGTACTATGGAAATGCCATCTTGCAGTGGCTCGATTTGGTCCCAATGATACCAACATGATGAGGACCCTCTGCTCCTTTGCTAATGGATGCTGCATGACAGACCATAATACACCAGAGGGACAATCTTTTAGGACCAGTCTCAATGGTCCTCCATTAATCTTGGTTCTGCAGCGCTCTGGTGTCCATGGGAACAAAGGCATTATCATAAACACTGGTTTTAAATTTTCCCATTAGGGACAGCAATTCAAAGGAGAAATATGTGGAGAGATGGGAATAGTCCACTCTCAGTTTACATTTTTTTATGACCTGGATTCAAACCATAATGGGTGGTCGAGGGAATTTTCTTTTCTTCCAAATGATACTGGGGGTGGGGGCAAGGGGCAGACAAAGACCAGCTAAGTGTGTGGTTTGGTGCCAACTGTTCCTGGACTCTCTTTTTGCAGCGAGGAAATCACCTTGGCCCTAGTGGGCTGAGATAATTTACCATAAGAGAGCAGAGGGAAAATAACCCCAGGTACTCTCAGTGTACACCAAATCGAACCCGCTGTGAGCTCATTATTACTTAAAAACTGGCATCTAAGTGGAAATGACTGAGTTCCTGTCATTATCCCTATTACCACCAAGATAAACCCAAGCCAATGATAAGACAAAATTACAAAAAATCCATTCTGGATCAGGCAACTACTCCAGAAACTCAAGGAAGCCTGAATTTTCAAATACATCCCTTCTGAACTGAAGTTCCCAAATATCCTGATGCCTTGTCAAAGCCATTTCACCTTATAGGTAAATCATCACCTTTTACACCAGGGCATCTGTCGTTTTTATACTGAATGAGGCTTGCTTTCTCTCTCACTTACTCTCTTCCAGCTCCCCAACTTCCCTCTCTCTTCCCACCACTTTCAGTACAAAGCCCTAGAGACTCCAGCACCCTGTCTTGGAAATTGTGATCATATATCTCTTATGCTGTACACATACAAAGAGAAAAGCCTTCTACAAATCTGATCAAAATGATATATTTTCAACATCATTCATCTCCCAATTTTATTTTTATGCAGAACTCAAAGCAGCTCATCTTGTGTTCTCTCACCTTCCCTGAGATTAATTCTCACTCCAAGCCTGTGATAGTATTGTGGGGGTGAGGAGATATCCGAACAAAATGAGAAATAAAATGCAGCTCAGCGCCTCCATCTTCAGAATCTCATATTGATTCCCATGGGGAATTTCCCAAGATTTTCACCTTCCTATCCAACACCACCATCCTTCCCCCTCCATATACCATATAGCTACACACACACACACACACACACACACACACACACACACACACACGTATACACAAACATCCCCTTCTTTCTCTGTACCTCATTTGTTCTTCTCTCCATCAGTCAATCAGCAGGTAAAAGAAAGTTTTTACCAAATGCAGCTTAAACTCCTGATCTTCCCATTCAAGGCCAATGATAACCTGATTCTACTAAGGAATAGAACATCATATGAAGGGGTTTGGATGTATTTTCATAGTCAAAAATCACAAATGTAGCCTGGCCACCAAATGAAACATTAAACCTCCCCCCCCCCCCCCAGATCAAAGGATTCTAAAGGATCTCTTTTGTGAGTGGAACTGAACTAGATGGTTCTTTTCACATCCTTTTCTGCCCTCTCATCATCTACCCTCTGAAGAAAATGAAAATCACCCTTTGTTCCTCTCATCCCCATTTTCAAAGTGAAGAAATCAGATAACACAAGGCCATATATTTAGAAGATCCTCCATGATCCAGTTTAAGGATGCATGTGCAGAATTGACCATAGATGGCACAGAGGATTACTAGACTTAACATTTTATGGGCAAGAGTTGAATTAGGAGGAAGGAACTGGAGCCCAGGGCAAGGAAAAGTAAGCCTGTCAAAAGTCCTGAAAAAGGCAGAGTCTCTAATTTTGTCTATATTTTATGAGATGCCCTTTCTCCAACTTCCTCATTGCACAGGCAAATTGGGTACCCAGCAGGACCTAGTTACCAAAGAAACGTACACGAATGTTTCTCAGGCCGCTAAATAACTGCTGTCACCTCCTGCTCAGCTATGTTCCATTGGGAACATATCTCTGATCTCTGGGTTTTGAAAGAAGCCATACACTCCAATCCCAACTCTAGCAACAGAATACCTTCAAGTCTGCTTCTCTGTTAAATGTTCATCTAAATAGTTACTGATAATCAAAAAAGGAAAAGAAAACAATCATCCCTAGATTCTCTGAGGTGGGTTATTAATGCTGAGTAAAAAACTTAAACCTAAGTAAACAAAGGATAGCAAATCTTTTTCCTGGATGTGGGAGATTTTTGAGGCCCAAAGACACACGCAAAAAAAAAATTCTTTCTGAAAATCAAGTAGTGACAATGTTCCTCTCAACAATATTCCTTCTCATGACTCTGTGCATGTTTTCTGACTATGTCCCATCCCTGGAACTCTCTCCCTACTCATCTCTATTTCCTGGTTTCCCCCACTTTCCTTGAGATCCCAGTCAAAAATCCCACCTTCTCCAAGAAAACTTACAAATTCCCCTTACTGCTAGTGCCTTCCCTATTTGATTGCCTTGACTTTCTCCTCTATTTCTCTTGTTTGTACATATTAAGATATAGGATTCACATGTGTGGTCATACAACAGATAAATCCATGTTTGTCATGTTGTAAAAGAAAATGCATATTGCTTACCCCAGAGAAAAATTCATAGAGGTGTGTAAATGGAATTAGCTCATCCTCATTCATTCTTTAGACTTTAGCCACCAGAAATAATGTCACCCCACCCAACTTAGAATTAAGTGGGGAAGGGGAGGCCTGTGACCCACATGTGATAGTAAGTGACAAATCAAAAACAAGGGCCTGCCCCTTGGCAGTCCAAAACAGTGCTGAGGCTGCCATTTGTCCACGTGAAACTGGAGGTGGATGCAGGAAGTGACTAAAGCTGCTATCTTTTAAACATGATGGTAACTTCCTGCCGGGGGCTTTTGGTGCTTTAACTTGGTGTTGAAGGATCTCTGATGAGACCTCAGACTGCTTCCCTTTGAATTGTCATGTGGGTAAGTTAGGCTGACTCTCTCTCCCCTTGGCGTTTCTGGAAGCTCCAGCCTTAAGGAGGCCTCTCTTATTGGAGGAGGCCTTGTGGCTAGAAGCCTTGTTTAATTAACCTCTGTGTCCCTCTGCTGGGACCTCTGGTCCAGGCCAGAGTTTCTCTCTCTCAATTTCCCTATCTTCAACCTTCCTAATTGTAAATAAACCACCATAAAAGTCATCCTGTCTTGGGTCTCTTTTATTTCGAAATTGAGTTAATCAATTTCTGGTCACCAAAACTTAAATAACTAGTCCACCCTTAATAATTCCCATTTTCCCCTCTTACAGAGGAAATAAAGGGAAGAATAGTATGCTTCAATCTGCTTTCAGACTCTATCAGTGCCTTTTATGGCCAAAAAAAAAAAAACACACACACACAAAAAAAACCACCTTATTTTAAAAAATAAAAGCAAGCATGTGTATATATGTATATTTATAAAATCTATCATGCCAAGAAGGAGCCCACTACCTCTTGAAATAGCCAACTTTTGTAGAACTTTGATGCTGGGCAGGTTCCTACTGCCAATATGGTATTTTCTCTGTTGCTATAGGTGTGGCTCTGGGACTCTCTTTGGTTATGTTTTGGGTCTCCCGTGCTACTCATAACCCCTCAAAGAGGAAGGATATGGAATCCTGGCACCACAGGACCTCCCAGGTCGTGAAATCCAATTGGTACCTGAGGGAACAGCTGTGGGGTTCAGTGGATTGAGAGCCAGGCCTTGAGATGGGAGGTCTTGGGTTCAAATCTGACCTCAGACACTTCCTAGCTGTGTGACCCTGGGCAAGTCACTTAACCCCCATTGCCTAGCCCTTACCACTCTTCTGCCTTGGAACCAATACCCAGTATTGATTCCAAGACAGAAGGTAAGGGTTTAAAAAGAAACAAAGAAACAAAGGACCAATTGGACCAACTGCTTCTCCCAGCATGCCTGGCAATGCCAGCCTCTGCCTAAACATCCCTCTTTATGGGAACCTGCTGAACCCTCCCCCACAAAGGCATCCTATTCCACTTTAATAGTTCTTGGATGGTTACAAAGCCTACACTCTTGTATGGGCCATTAAGAGCTAACTACTTTTGTAAACTTAGTCAGGTTAGGGGAGCTAGTTGGGCCAAAGGATAGAATGCTGCATCTGAGTCATCTTCCAGAGTTCAAATCTGGCCTCAGGCTTACTAACTGTGTGACCCTGAGCAAGTCACTTAACCCTGTTTGTCTCAATTTCTCATTTCTAAAATTTAGGGCTGGTAGGTGGTACAGTAGAGTACCAGGCCTGGAGTCAAGAAGACTCGCCTTCCTGAATCCAAATCTGGACTCAGATACTTCCTAGCTGTATGATCTTGAGCAAGTCACTTAACCCTGTTTACCTCAGTTTCCTCATCTCTAAAATAATCTGCAGAAGGAAATGGCAAACCATTCCAGTATCTTTGCTAAGAAAACCCAAATGGAGTCAAGAACAGTCAGATATAATCAAAACAATAACAGCAACAAAATACAGGGATTGAAAGGTGCCCAATTCTCTCCCACAGAACTCTAGTAGATTTGGACGCTTCCTCAAAGGTTAGTTCTGTTCCTTTATACAAAACCATAAAATGGCTAGAGTTGGGGTAGACCTTGAAGGCCATCAATTCCACAATTAGACTGTGAGCTCCTTGAAGGTAGGAACCTTGTTTTTCCTTTCCTCGTATGCCCAACATTTAACAAAGTAGGCACTTCAATTATTTTTTACTTACTTGACTCTACAGAAAAAGCTATCAAAAATTATTTATTAAATACCTGTTGTTTGCCAGGCATGGTGTCAGCCAACAAGCTTTTATTAAGTATTTACTATGTGCTGGACACTGTGCTGAAGATGCAAAGAAAGGCAAAAACATGTCCCTTGCCCTCAAAGAGTTGATTCCTAACGGAGGAAACAACATGCAAATAACTATATAATATAAAATATATGCATAATTAAGTGGTTCAATGGATAGAGAACCAGACCTAGAGATGGGAGGTCCTGGGTTTAAATCTGGCCTCAGGCACTTCCTAGCTGAGTGACCCTGGAATTCACTTGACCTCCATTGCCTAGCCCTTATCGCCCTTCTGCCTTAGAACCCATACTTAGTATTGATTCTAAGACAGAAAGGAAAAGTTTGAAAAAATAAAAAATGGAAGATAATATTAAAGAAAGCTAGTGGGGTGGGAGAAGGAATGAAACAGAGAAAGGCCTCCTGTAGAAGATGGGGTTTGAACTGAGTCTTGAAGAAAGCCAAGAAAGCTAAGAGGTGAAAGAGTGGAGGGTCAGAATTCCAGGCATTGAGGTCAGCCAGTGTAAATGTCCAAAGTCTGCAGATGGAGTATAATGTCTAAGGAACAGCAAGTAGGCCCGTATACCCAGATCAGAGAGTGCATGGAGGGGATCAAGGTGTAAGAAAACTGGAAAGGTAGGAAGGAATTGACGGCAAAGGGCTTTAAATGCCAAACAGAATGGTTTAAACGTGATCCAAGAGGAGAGGCCTACCTTCCATTATTGTGCTTCCCTTTATTGAGGCAAAACCCTCCACCAACAAAAAGATTATGATTCCCTAAAGGTAGGAATGATGGTTAGCATTTTTTACAATAATCACTGAGCATAGAGTACCAAAGCAGATATGATAATAATGAAAAGATTAGAAATATGGTGAGAATCACCAAAATGTGACACAGGGACACAACGTGAGGATGTGCTGTTGGAAATATGTCACCTCTAGTCTTGCCCAAAGCATGGGCATACAAAGCATACAAACCTTTAGTCTGTTGGAAAAAACACAATATGTGTGAAGCACAATAAAGGGAAGCACAATAATGGAAGGTAGGCCTCTCCTCTTGGATCACGTTTAAACCATTCCGTTTTGGCATTAAAGCCCATAGTCATGGCCAAAGGGAATCAGGAAAGACCTCATATAGAAGGTAGCATTTGAGTTAAGCTTAGAAAGAAACCATCATTGGAAACTACCTTAAAATCCTTTTTTAAGAGGCATGAGCAAGAAGAGAGTGCCTTTCACAAATTGGGGCAGCCTGTGGGAAGTGCTTTGAAAATATTGTCTTTTATTTGCTCTTCACAGTAATCCTGAGAGGAAAGTACTATTATTATCCCCATTTTACAGATGAAGAAACTATGGCAGACAGCGAATAAATGACTTGCCCAGGATCACCCAGCCAGGATGTATTTGAGGCTGGATTGGAACACAGGTTTTCCAGATTCTAAATCCAGCTGGTCTCTCTACTTTGACACTTAGCTATAGTGAATATAATTAACAGGACTTATGATTTCATCAGTTCAGGCAGCCCCTAATAAGGAATTTTCTCTGTATCAAAGCAGACTGGCATTTTCTCTGCAATTTTTATTCTTAGAGGGATGCCTGGGGCAATAAGAGATTAAACTATATATCCAGTCACACAACCACTACAAAACAAAGGCTGAACTTGAACTCAGGACTACATGACTTAGGTCAGATCTCTATCTACTCCTCTATGCTGCCTATGACATAACATAAGATGATGTGATGTAATCATGATATTATTATCAAATTGTATTCCATTCTGGAGGCTACATTTTAGGAAGGATATTGATAAGATTGAGTTTGGAGGAGGGCAACCAGGATAACGAAATGCTGTAATCTCATGCCATAAGAGAACAGACAGAACTGGGATTGTTTATCTTAGAGAAGAAAAAAACTCTAGAAGAATAGTTCATATTTACATAGTGCTTTAAGGTTTGCAAACTGCTTTATAAATATCATATTATATCATTCCAACAACCTGTAAAGGCAAGTATTATAAGTACTCCCATTTTACAGTTTGGGAAACTGAGTCAAACAGAGGTTAAGCGACTTGCCAGTCAGGAAGTGTCTGAGAACCTGGATCACACTGACTCCAGGTCCAGCACTATCCACTGCATCACCCACCTCTCTTTAAATATTTAAAGGGCTGTGACAAGTAAGGAGATTTAAAGTTAATCTGTTTGGCTCTAGAAAGCAGAATAAGAAGTAGTAGAAGTCACAGGAAACTATCAGGGAAAACTTCTCAAGTATCAGAACTCTCCCAAAGTAGAATGCACTACTTCAGGTACTAATGATTTCCACCTCTAAGAGCCCATCCAACTCTGAGATTCTGTGATTCTTAGATAACATATGTCATGGACAACAAGGAAAAAAATTCTACCTACTTGGTAAAGGAATTGACTACCTTATTAAAAAAAACAACTTCATATGGAAATTTTGATTCCATCAGTATTTTCAAAGGAATTGTCCACACCAAAGCTTCAGATGCCTTACAACTACTGACTGAGGAGATCTTATTTGAAAAATCTGTAACAGATAGACTAATCTGTGGAAGGTAAATGATAAACTCATCCAACAAATACTAAATTGTGGAAATATATTTGCTTTTTGAAGATGAAGCCTTTGGCAAAAAAGCCCTTCCCCTGAGGTGCTGAGGGAACTTTAAAAATTAATTTTTAATTATTTTACCTAGAGAATAGAGAAGGAACTAAAAAGTAAGGGAAATGATGCATACGTCTCACCTTAGAAGAGCCCTGTATATGTGTGTGTGTGTGTGTGTGTGTGTGTGTGTGTGTAAACATAGAAACACACATATGCATGCCAGAGTCTATTATGGCAAAGAAAGAATGCTTTCTCCCACATTCCATCATCCTATCCACACAACATCCTGTGAAGTAGACAGTGTATTGTTATTCCCATTTTCCAGGTGAGGAACAAATGGGAAGTAAAAGAGAAGAATAAGTATGGTGTACTTGAATCTAACTTGCTCTTACCCTCTTGGTTACTGTGGATTTTTAAAAGATTGTGCATGCCGAGGAACTACCCCTCCCAGTATGCCACAGGAGTCCGCCCCTCTACTTCCTGGTGTGGGATTGGTCTTGAGTGGACCAGTTCCATGCTAGGGGGACCACGCCCCCTATTTCATGGCATGAGATTGGTCCTGAATTGGACCAATCCCGGGTGGTGGGGAGGCCACGCCCCCTACTTCCAGGCACATGATTGGTGTATATAAGGACCAGTCCTGACATCTGGGAGGGCTTTTTGAATCTGAGGAGATTCAAGGGGGTGGAAGCTTTAGTTAATTTCAGCTAGGGAACTCCGGTGGTTTTTTTCTTTTAATAAAGTTTTAAAAAGAGATCAGAGAGTCAGATAGTTTTTCTTTTCAGTCCTCACATTTGTCACTGAGTATTAAGAACAAAAATGGGAGGAGAAACTCAGAAATGTGTCATCAGCAGTTGCTGTCTCCATTAACTAGAACTGAACTACAAGAAGCTTTAGACAACTATACAGAAAGTAGCTATTTCCCATATCGCTGCCTTAATTTCTGTCTCTCCCTCACTGATTGTCATTCAAACATTCTCCACGTTCCTCGAACACCCTAGATTTTGGATTGAGAGATGGAATGAATCTTTGATTTGATTCCTAGATATTTTCCCCTTGAGGATATCTTCTTAATCTATAAAACTACACCACAATTCCTTTCATCTTAAGATGCAACTAGGTGGCACAGTGGATAGGGTGCTGCATCTAAAATCAGAAAAGTATGAATTCAAATCCAGCCTCAGACAGTTACTAGTTGTGGAATGCTGAGCAAGTCACTTAACCTCTGCCAGCTTCAGTTTCTTCACTGGCAAAATGGGGATGATGTTAGCATCTATATCCCAGAATTGTTGTGAAGATTAAATGAGATAATCTTTGTGAAGTGCTTTGCAAACCTTAAATGGTTCTATAAATATTATTATTAGTATCTTGTCTATTTCTTCTAAACAAGGCAGATCCCACCAGAGCCATATTCCAATCATGAATCTTGTACCATCGATTTTCAGTGGTACTTATGATCAAAGCTGTCTCCTTGAACTAGGATCTCTGGTTCACCTTACCTGTTACCCATACTTTGTGTACTTGTATAGAGATGGAAGCTGGGTGCTGTAGTACTAGATTTAGAGTCCAGAAAATCTGAGTTCAAATCCTTCCTCAGACAGACTCTGACTAGCACTATGACTCAGAACCAGTCACCTAACCTCTCTATGCCCCAGTTTTACTGAAAATAGGCAGCCAGGTGGCCCAGTGAATAGAATGCCAGACAATCTGAGTTCAAACTAGCCTCAGATACTTCCTAACTGTGTGATCCTGGACAGATAACTTAAAAAAAAAAAACCTATCTGCCTCAGTTTCCTCAACTGTAAACTGGGATAATAATAGCACCAACCTCTCAGCATTATTGTGGATTGAGGATCAAATGAGATAATATTTGAAAGGTTTTTTACTAATCTTAATAATAGCTAGCATTTGCATAGCATTTTATACAACTATATATACACACATATATATTTGTATACCCTGTTATATAGCTATGTATACAAAGATATATAGCTATATACACAGATATTTGCATATATGAATAGCTATATAAAGTGCTATATAAATATATATTTCTCTGTGTATATATAGCAATATGATGCTATTATTAAATGCTGAATCTATATATAAATAGCATCTATCTCATAGAGTTTTTGTGAAGACTAAATGAAATAACATATAAAGTGCTCTGCAATTTTATATTATACATAATATAATAGTGCAACAAAGCACTATTTAAATACTAGCTGTTATTATTATTATTATTGTTTCCCATGCATTTTAGTCTTCCCTATAGGAAGAGTAGCATACCTATTCTTTAACTCCTAATACACAAGTGGTCCTTCTTGCTGTCCCCTCTAACCCCCCAAATTCCCACAACAGGTCACAATTCCCCTCTGCCTCTTCAGATTCTTTTTTCTTCATTTTTTTTTTTAACTTGAAGCCTTCCTTCGATTTATTCAAGGAAGACTTCATTCTACCTGATCACTAAGCAACTTCATTACTGCTGAGAAGCTCTGACAAAAGGCTTGTGGGAAAAGAGGCTGAAATTATTGATGAAAAATGGAGTTTATATATTTTCATCATCCATGCTTTACCTATTTTCCATTACCATAACTACTCAGGTTTGTTGTATTGAGAAGGGTGGCTTACAATACTTTAGAGCTGTGCATCTGGGCAAAGTAGGGTAAGAGAACAGCACCCACAACCTGGGAAAATACACGCTTATTTATAACAATAATTCACCTTTCTCTATTGCTGTAAAGTTTACAAAGGTTGGGTATGAGGAAACCACTACATCCTGCTGCCTCTTAACATTCAGTATTTTTTTCGGTTTTATTTTATTTATTTAAAAATTTATTTTATTTCCAACATATTGAAAAGAAATAAAAATGTTTTATTTATTTCCTGTGAAGAGGAAAATTTTGCAAACAGAGCTTCAGCTATGTGGTAGCAAAGAGATGGCATAATTTTTTCTTTAATCACTGAATTCCTGTCCAAAAAGCCAGACTCAAGACAGATTTTTAAGAGAGCAGGAAGGACACCTCATCTCATTTCACTTAGAGGAAATAAGACTCAAATGATACTTTGCACCTTTCCTATGCACTTATCATTTTCTAAATCATATTATTGTTATTATCTCTATCTCCTCAACTAGAATGTAAGCTTATTGACAGAAAGGATAGTTTCTTATTCATCTTTGTATTGCCTCTATCACTGAGCACAGAGCGTTAGCCATAGTAATAGTAACAACTCACATTTGTTTCATTCTTTAGTGGAAGGAATAACCAAAAAATGCATTTTACATAAGATTTAGATCTGAAAATAAAAATCCATAAAAAGATATCATATAGACAAGATATAATGGAGTTCAAATTCAAATACAGAACCTTTGACTACAAATTGAGTGCTCTCTCTGCCACATTACTCTGCCTTTATAATAATGTCACTTGATTGAAGTTCTTTTTTCCCAAAAGTAAGTGAGGAATGAATGACTTTAACAGAGAGGACTCATGCTCAGGAGAAAGATTGAATTAAATGTCCTCTGAATTCCCCTTTAATTCTGGGAGTTTGTTACTCAAATGATCCTCATAATAACCCTGTGAGGTAGGAGGTCCAAGTGTTATTCTACCCATTCTTCAGATAAGGATACTGAATCTCAGAGAAGTGATATATTTAGCCAAGTTGAGTAGGTATCAAAAATAGGACTACTGCAACATCAGTTTAAAAAAAAAAAAAAAACCTTAACTTCCATCTTAAAATCAATACTGCATGTTAGTTTCAAAGCAGAAGAGCAATAAGGACTAGGCAAAGGAAGTTCAGTGACTTGCCCAGGGCTACACAGCTAGGAAGTGTCTGAGGCCATATTTGAACCCAGGAACCTCCCATTTCTAGGTCTGGCTCTCAATCCAGTGAGCCACCCAGCTGCCCCACCCTCAGTAGACTCTTAAATGTTTACTGAATGAATTACACGTCACCATTCCCTAGTGATTCATTTGGCATGATTGGAAAGCAAGCCTCAGGAGCAAGGGTCTCTATATGTATTTTCAGTTTCCCAGGAGGCATTTTCTTCTGAGATGAAGTAGTCATTATTAATTTTTTCCCCTCTTGTTCAGCTTGCAAAAGACTAAGTTATACTATCTTTCTGGACCCAACAACATTCATCATGTACATGATGATTGTACAAAGCATTTAAAATTGGACAGGGGAGGGGGGAAAGGAGGATGTGTGTGTGAGGAAGGGAAGCCACCCATTCAACACCACCTTTTGTACTGTCACAGCCCAGCTTTATGTAAAGAACAGCATTGTTCCATTTGTAGAAATCGAATACAATATATTTTCTTAAACCTTTATGTACCATTCTGTTTTTACATCGTAAATGGTGTTACCTTGTCAAGTGAACACACTGATCCAGATTGACGGTCACCCTCCCCCTTCATTATTTAACATTATTAGTTTTTGTTATATTTTTTATTCAAATCAGTAATTACTCTTTATTTTTGCTTTTCTTTTTTCATTCCCTGAGCTTTGCATTTCGTCATTCTTTCTCCTAAATGTGTGAAATGGCTTTAACGTTCCCCATAATCATACTTAATATTCTACAAATTAATGGCTGTTCTTTCACAATTAGTCTTTTTTTGGCACCTTTTATGGCTGCTAATAGGCACATGTATGTAATACACCGGGTGCACTAGCAGGATCTAAGATACAAGTCCATAAAAAGTAGAACATAAGAAAGAAAATAGTCATTGACTGCATAACATTGTCTGGTGAAGACAGAATGTATTGGAGAGAGCACTGGAACTAGCAGTCAGGTCAAGATTCCTGGGCATGCTAGCCCTGGTGAGACAAAATGACCTTGAGCAAATTATTTGATTCCTTTGATGCTTAGTATCCTCTTTTAAAAAATAAAGGAATCAGACTTAATGATCTGCATGGTCCCCTTTAGTTCTGATTTTGCATGTTCTTTGCTTCTAGATTTCTCACATCTCTAATATTCTTTGTTCTCAAGTTTCTTCAATCCTTGGCATTTGGCATTCTGTGATCCTATTTAGATGCTCAGTGACAGATGAGAGTACAATATCTCCAGGATGGAGTATTTACAAAACTACTTTAAAAGAATTTCATGTCATTAATCATAAGTTCTTAATAATAAGTCTTCTCTCATTTGTTCTAATCTAGCTAAATGGCCTTGTAAATATTTTCAGTTGCTTTCTTTGTAAATGCAAGTTGGAAAATCACAGTCTTCTCATCCAATTTCCAACTCAAACACTGTATTATAGATTTTTTTTTTTTTGCCTCTAACTCTGCCTTGGTCCACTAAGTATTCTAGGCATATAGGAATCTTCATTTGATTCATTCTAATAATTTTTTAGTCAATATAACTCTTTAGACTCTATTGGTATTACAAATTAAATATTATTTATGACTTCAATTTGCATCCTGTTTGGATTATACATGCACGAAGCTGACTTGGCTATCATCATTATTACATTGTTTTATACCACTCCTAGAATTAAACTCCATTCTTGTCTTTAAATGGTTTATTGTCCTTGTCTCTCTTGTTCTGCATTGTACAGTGCATGTTTAATTTTAGGAGCCAAGTGCATATGGCTGACTTGGCTATTGTCCATTATCTTCATCATTGTTGCCCAAAAATGAGCACTTTATTATTACTTTTTTCATCTTTTCAATTACCAGATGTGTGTTCACATTCCCAAAGCTTCACTACTATACAAGGACCGCCAAAAGAGGATTTAGGGGTCATCTATTCAATAAAGATCAAACTCCTGATGCTGACATTAGAGGACTTCCACAACCTGGCACCACCCTCCCTTTTCAACCTTCTCTCAAAACTGCTTCCCCTCCACAAACTCTATGCTTCAGCCAAACTGGAATATTCACTATTCTCCACACATATGTACAAACCCCATAAATTAGTCACATTTTCCTTCTTCCATGCCTTTACTTACCTAATTTATTATGTCAGCACACTAAGAATATGCTAGTAAAGGTTTAATTACCCTCCTTCAAGGAGAGAAAAGTATACATGACACAGTTAAATTTAAGCTGAATTATGAGCATATTCTCCATTCACTTTCTTAAATCTAGACAATCAAATAACAATAAATCAAGCTCTGATTTGTAGTCTTTGTAGATTTCCAAGACGCAAATGTTCACACTGAAAATTTAACAATCAGCTCCTTTGGATTGGTTTGAGCCAACTCAGGTATGCTCCTATCCTTGTCTCTTCTTATTCCCATTTTTGCCTTATGAAATTGTATCCATCCTTCAGGGCTCAACTCCAATGCCATCTCCTTCATCAAAACTTCACTGACTTCTTCCCATTCTAGAAGAAAATAGTCTTTTCCTCCCTCAATTTGTTAGCACCTCTCTTATATACATACTTCTTATATTACAGTCTAGACCAGGGGTTCCCAAACTTTTTTGGCCTACCGCCCCCTTTCCAGAAAAAATATTACTTAGACCCTGGAAATTAATTTTTTTTAATTTTAATAGCAATTAATAGGAAAGATAAATGTACCTGTAGCCCTCAACGCCTCCCTGGATCACTGCAGCACCCACCAGGGGGCGGTGGTGCCCACTTTCGGAATCACTGGTGTAGACTATATTTATGTATCATTCACTTTCTCTCATTATTAATAATAATTCATATAATAGCCTCTTATTTACATGTCACTCAAAGATTTACAAAGCACTTGCTTCACAATAATAAGTCTATCTCTTTAATACTTCCATTCATCATTCCTAGTTCTGTCCTAGTTCTGTCCCTTGGAGCCAAAATGAAAAAGTCTATTCCTATATATGATAGCACTTTGCACACTTGACAGCTATTATCATGGCCATCCTAAATCTTTTATTTTTTAATTAATTTATTTGTTTGTTTGTTACATTAAAGTTCCTAAGTATCTCCTTCCCTCATTGCACTTGAAAAGATATAATTTAACAATAACAATAAATGTATATTTAAAACTTCATTAGTTCTTTCTCTGGAAGTGAACCTACACAAGTTGACTCTTCAAAAAATATTTCTGTTGTTGTATATTCTCTGGGTTCTGTTCATTTCACATTTCATAATTTCCATATACGTCTTTCCATTTTTTAAAATCGACCTGCTTGTCATTTCTTACAGCACAGTAGTATTCCATCACAATCATATGCCACATATTGTTTAGCCATTCCCCAAATGATGGTCATTCCCTCGATTTCCATCCTTTGTCACCACAAGGAGAGTTGTTATATAAGTAATTTAGAATATATAGGTTCTTTTCCTTTTTCCTTGATCACCCTAGGAAACACACTTAATAGTGGTAAGTCTTCTTTTCTCCAGGCCAGACACTCTTGTTCCTTTCAATATTTCATAAAATCAAGACACTCTACCATGACCATTGTCTTCCTCTGGATTGTCAATAAATTAACATTTATTAAGTAGAAAACCATGTATCAGGCATCATGCCAAGGCCTAGGGATACAAAAAGAAGCCCAAAAAAAAACCTGCCCCTGATCTCAAGAAATACGTAATCTAATGGAAAAGAGAGCATGCAATCAAATATTTTACAAAGCAAGCTACCTAAAGGATAAATTAGAAACGATTAATAGAAAGAAACAGAACTGGAATTAAGAGTGGTCAGGAAAGGTTTCCAATAGAGGATGTGATCTTAGTTGGAACCTAAAAGAAACTAGAGAAATCAGTAGCTACACCAAAGAGGGAGGGAGTTCCAGCTATGGAGTACAGCCAGAGAAAATGTCCAAAACTGAGAGAATATCTTACTCAAGGAACAGCTAGGAAACCAGTATTACTAGACAAAAAATTACCTATCAGGGTGTAAGATTTTAGAAGACTTGAAAGGTAGAAGAGGTTTAGATTATGCAGGTCTTTGAATGCCAAACAGAGTATTTTGTATTTGATCCTGGAGACAACAGGGTTTACTGAGCAGGGGGATAATGTGGTCAGACTTGCACTTTAGAAAAATCACTTTCGGGGTAGAATGGAAGATGGAATAAAATGGGGAGAGGCTTGAGGCAGGCATACCCACTAGAGGCTATCATAACAGTCTTTGTGTGAGATGACATGGACCCAAGTAGTGGCAGTGGAGGATGAGAGAAGAAGACTTATTCAAAAGATATTACAAAAATGAAACTGATAGGCCTTGAGGACAGATTGGATGTGGGGGATGAAATAGTGAGGAGTCCAGGATGATTCCTGGATTGAAAGACTGATAGACTAGGAGGACAGTGTTGTGGGGAAGGTAGGAGGAGGATAACAGACAACCCTATGTATAAAAACAGCCCTGATTGCCAGATAGGCAAAGGAATCAGGGTAATTAATCAATCAATAAGCCTGCTATGTGTACAAAGACCCTGCTATGTGTCTCCACTCGGTGGTAGAAACATACAAAGACAAAAACAAAACAAGTAAGTTATTCCTTACTGCCTTCAAGTAAGTTATATTTGTTGGGAGGAAAATAAGCATATCTCTATATATGTAAAATATACACAAAGTAAATAAAAGACAATGAGGGGGCACCCTCATATGGTAGGATAGGGATTAAAAAAAGACTTCATGAAAAAGAAGGGGTTTCAGTTGACCTTTAAGGAAATCTAATAGGCAGGAGAATGAAGCAAGACAGAGACAGAGAGACAGAAACAGAGAGAAACAGAGACAGAGAGACAGAGACAGAGAGAACATTTATTAGATACTTTTAGGTGATAGACACTATGCTAAATTCTGGGGACATACTTATAAGCAAGTAAAATAGTTCCTCTTTTTAAAGAACTAATTCCTTTCCAGTGAGGGAAGACATAAAAGAAGTTCAAAAAGGAAAGAATGTGTCCATACAGCCTACTTGGTTTGGAAATGGTGGTGGGAATATGGGTTGTTGGGGGTAGAACTGGGGCTTGTTTCCTTGGGAGATAAGGTGAGCATTTACCACTCAGAGCCTGGGTTTCCAGGGGCAGGGTCCAAGGCTAGCGGTGGAGGTGAGGTGAACTGAGTATGATGGTCACAGGTTAGATTATTGTGTCTGCTCTGTCTATGATCTTGAGCACAAGATAGAACTTTGGGGAATGCCTACTCTAATGAGTGGAAAACAAATGATGAGATTGAAAAGGTACAGTCAGACAAATCACACCCAGAATTTAAAGATTTATCTCTCTTTCTACATATATTTCCCCCTTTTTATCATAAATGTATACATACACACAGATAACACAAATACAGCTATCTAGGGCTCACCCAGTGCTCCTGCCTACCCAGAAACTGTCTTCCTCCCTTCCCACTAATCCTAACTCTAACTTTTCCAAATCTATAAACTGAGTTCAGGAAAGAAAAAAGGAGTAAACATTTATATTGTACTTACTATGTTCCAGGCACTTTGCTAAGTGCTTTTTTACCAATATTATATCATTTTATCTTTGCAATAATACTTTAAGGTTAGCTCCATTTTATAGCCAAGGAAACTGGCAGGTAGAGATTGCTTCTTGCCCAAGATCACTCATTAGTTCCTGAGTCTGGATTTGAACTCACTGTATAGTACTCCAAAATTGAATCCAGAACATTTCTATTAGTCCTACCAAAATTCAAATGCCTTTTGTCCCATTTTCTTAAGATCCTGTTCTCTACTAGGAAAAATCTGTTCAACCAATTTGAAACAAAATGTAAATTGATTAATCAGTATTTATTAAGTAGCTATTACATACCAGACATACTGTGAACATAAAGACAACTGTGAAATAATTTTTTTCATCAAAGAATGTGAAATCTTCTTGGAAAGACATGTGCATATACAAGTATCTACAAAATGAACTCAAGGCAATTGGTGACAAGTGGCACTAGAAAATCAAGACATCAACCATTATTCCAAGGTAGAGTTTGATCTGAGTTTTGAAGGAAACTAAGGATTCTAAAAAGAAGAGGTGAGGGAAGAGTGTACTTCAAACATAGGAGACACCCTGTGCAGAGGCATGGAGATGGAATATTCTCTGAAAGAAATTCAAAAAAGCCAGTTTAGACCATAATGCATCTGAAGAGGCACATTTTATAATAAACCTGGATAGATTTGGTTGGAATAGGGTAAATTGGCCTATAATAACCATAATTTCATCTTTTTCATATAATCTCTGCTACCTGAGTTACCTTTAGCAAGGCATTTGACTTTTCTGAACTTCAATAAAGTCATCTTTAAAATGGCATGGTTGAATTCTGAGATGGCCTCTCTTATGACCTATGATTCTATGACAGAGATTCACAGTCATAGATTATTTGAGCTAGAAGTGGCCTTAGAATATAAAGCCATAGAATATAAAGTTCATTCAGTGGCTGGAATGAACCTTAGAACATAGAATATGTGAGATGAAAAAATGACTATATAGAACCATGGAAAGAGCAAAAAGTGACTTCAGGAAAATAAACCAGAAGGGACATTAAATTCATAAAACATAAAATAATTGAGCAGGAAAATACCTAAGAGACCATCCCATCCTAATAGGTGTTCTCAACCTATTTTGTATCATGGATCCCTTTGTCAATGAAGGCCATGGACTCCTCAGAATTATGTTCAAAAAAACATAAAATGAAAGAAACAGGATTATAAACATAAATAATTTTATTGAAATCAAGATGTAGGGTTGTTTTTGTTTTTGTTTTCTCAAAAGTTCACAGACTCCCTTAGTATCTTTCCTTGACGGCAGAGTAATGAGAGGGCAAATCCCTTTTATTCATTCTAGTGCATGGACTCCAGACTAAGAACCTCTGATGTTGACCAAATCAATTATTTTACCAGTAGAAACCTGAGAGCCTAAGAGGAGAAGCAATTCACAAGTTTCCACAGCAAATCAGCAATAAAGTTAAGACTAGAATTCAAGTCTCCTGACTCCAAGCCACAGAGTCAAAGAATTGGTAGAGAATCTCTGAGATCACGTAGTCCAACCCTTCGATGAGGTGAAATCCTGTGTGCATCCTTTGTAACAATAAACATCTAGTTCTCCACTTTACACCACAACAGGCTGTCTCCATTTAAACAGAAGACTCAATGCTCTAACATAAAGAAGTAACTCAAATGGGAAATGGAAGTATCTGAGAAAGGTTAATAGAGGAAGAGCTGCATTATTTTGAAACAGGAAGGCAGGGAGTGGATACAATTTCTATATCCTATTTTTTACAAGCCCTTGTAATTCAATTTCCCTCCCAAGTCCACAGACTTTTCCCCCACCCTGAAATCTATCCATCTCTCTTCTGTGTAGCCTAATTTAAAAACATCTGCCCTATGATTATCAACACTCACATTCCTCTACATTTCTACAGCACATGAAGGTTTATAAAATAATTTCCTCACAACATCTTTGATACGTATTATCCTTCTAGTCTTGCTACTAACTTGCTATGTAACCTTGTACTTCTCTAGGGCTCCCAGTTTTCTCATTAAGCAATAGAAATATGATGAACATCATCTCACAGATGAAGACGTTGAGTTTTGAAGAGGTGATACATATTGGAGCTAAGAGCCAAATCTAGGTCTGATAGACATCTTGTATTTTTCTGATCCTGCTCATGATCATATGGCTACTACGTCTTCATGAAAGGATTTGAGGTCATTATTGTTCATTTAAGCTGTTTCATTGGAAAACAACATTAGCTCAGCTAGTCCTTCCCACAGACCTCACCTCTGCCATTTTTTTAAGTCTACATAGATGATTTCATTAGAATCTGGAATTGCCAACTGTGCTAGAATAAGAATTTACCCATTTCCCTAAAACAGGGATTGTTTTTCTCTAAAAATGAGCAACACTATCTCCAGAATCTGATTGGCCTCTGCCTCCTTTGATGTCATTTTCTTCCCCCAGAAGAGCCTTAAAAAGTTAAAATCACATGGGATTAGATTCCTCTGACTTGGCAAATATCTAACAAAAGATCATATAAATCATCATACCTTACCCTGCAAAACAGACATGATTCCATATGAAGATGATGGGAGGTGAGAGGAGTGGGGTGGACAGAGCATTATCTATAGAAACTTGATGGTACTGTGTCCTTACTGTGTTAGGACAAAGTAAATTTCCACTTTTTAAATTGTTTAAAGACTTGGAGGGAGGGTGGACAGGCAGCTAGGTGGCTCAATGGATAGAAAGCCAAGCCCAGAACCAGAAAGTCCTAATTTCCAATCTGTCCTCAAACTCTTCCAAACTATGTGATCCTGGGCAAGTCGCTTAATCTCCATCACCTAGCCATTACCACCCTTCTGCCTTAGAACCAATGCATAGTATCAATTCTAAGATGGAAGGTAAGGCTTTTTTTAAAAAAAAGAAAGAAAGAAAGAAAGAAAGAAAGAAAGAAAGAAAGAAAGAAAGAAAGAAAGAAAGAAAGAAGGGGGAGAAAAGACTTCAACGTGCCTCATTTCATCACCAAATCAAACCTAAACTAAAAGCTTATTAGCTGTAGAGCAGCCCCTAATATTAAGGAAACGCCCTCCAACAAACAGAGCCAAAATTTTTCTGCAACTTAGTCTTAGAGTTACCTGAAGCACAGAGCTTAAAAGTGGCTTGCCCCAAGGTCATGCAGTTGGTATATGACTGAAGCAGTACTTGAACCCTAATGATAATAGGAATGAGTTTTCCTAATTCCAAGTCCTATTTTCAATTCCCATTGATAATACTTTCAACCAGATTGAAGTCAAGAAAAAATTCTGAATATGCTAGTCAGATTCCAGGGAAGATTTTTTAATAATAATTAATAAATCTACCAATGCACTTTTCATTTAATGCTTCATATTATTATCTATGTGTTCTTATCTTACAATAGTAGTAGTAGTGATTTAAGGTCCATTGAGGCATGAATCTCATCTAAACTTCTTTCCCTGAAACTAACAAACATGGTGTTCTATGAAATAAGTTGTCCCCTACCCTATTTATGTAGACTCCTGCCCATCTTAAGTCAACAATTTTATCCCTATGATTAGTTCTAATCAGTATTATCTAGTTTAATGTGATTCCATAGGGATAGTGACCAGTTTTTTATTATTAATAAACAATCATCAGAAGGAAGTAGTTATAGTTTATAATCAAATAGTTTCTAAGAATAAGTCTTTCTTCTCTAAAATTCTATGTTAGACTTTTAACTTGTCAACATAGCTTGAAGGGAGCCTACAGATGTCCCAGATGACCCAGATGTCACAAGCTTCAATGGAAAGTCCCATGATATATTTTTAAAAAAGGGGGAAAGCTCCATCTTCTCAATATCACTTCCCTCATGACTGTCACTGGGCAGGCTTGGACACCTAGATAAGAGGCTTATTACAAAACCAAATAATTGAGCTACCTGTAATTAAAGTGGGTGTCGTAAAGGTGGGGTGGATGAGCTAATTACTATATGTCCACCTTACTGTTTGGTAACAACATGATGGAGGAATGTGTCAAGAGTCTGGAGACCACCAATGAGATAGCAAGCTGATGCCTGGACTGACCCAGCATAAAAGGATGGGGCTGGGCACTGAGGGGAATAAAAGCTATACCCTGGAGAAGGTAGAGGTCTCAAACCATGAGGAAGGTCTGATTTGTTGGAGGGGGCCAGTTCTCTCTAATAAATAGTTATTGGTTCAGAGGTCTGCTTCAGGTTGCAGATTGAACAAATTTCTGGCATTATAATTCTACAAACAGTAGTCTTTCAGTAAATTTTAAAATTATTTTCTTTTTCCCCAATTACATGTAAAAACAATTTTAACTATTTTTTCTTAATTTTAGAGTTCCAAATTCTCTTCCTCTCACCCATGGCCCCCTCCCTGAGATGGTAAAAAATGTGATAGAGATTTTACATTTGCAATCAAATATTTTTCCATCATTTAATAAATTTTTGATGAATTGGTCAAGAGTGTATGGATAAGGGGCAGCTGAGTAACTCAGTGCATTGAAAGCCAGGCCTAGAGATGGGAGGTCCTAGGTTCAAATCTAGCCTCAGACACTTCCCAGCTGTGTGACCCTAGGCAAGTCACTTGACCCCCATTGCCTACCCTTACCACTGTTCTGCCTTGGAGCCAATACACAGAATTGACTCCAAGACAGAAGGTAAGAGTTTTAAAAAAAAAAAAAAGAGTGTATGGATAGTTTAAGGCCAGGCCTTGAACTCAGGACTCTGACTCCGAGTTCAGAGCTTTTTCCATCACATAATACTTCCCTCAAATCTGTTGCCTAATTCCTTCCCTTCCTTCAAAATCAATTTAAAAGTCCAACTTACCTACAGAATACTGAATCTCAGAACATCAGAGCAGCAAAAGTTCTCAGAGATAATTTGATCCAACTCTCTCATTTTACAGAAAGAAACTAAACCTCACAGGGAGGAAGTGACCTAAACCTGAAACAAGTTATAAAACAAAACAAGCATAAATAAATTAGAAGATTGCCTTTATGCTGCCTCTTTCTGCTGATGCCCCATGCCTTGGAGATCTGTCTACCCTAAACTCTGGGGTCATTTCCTATCTTCTCTATATTTAGTCCAATGTCTGACGTGTGTTAAGACTTGACAACGGTCGGCAACCTTTTTGGCCGTGAGAGCCATAAACGCCTGCAGAAGGAGGAGGATAGAGGCCGAAGGCGCTGGAATATGGGGCAGGGGCTGAAGGGCCCCCTGGGTCACATCCTGGGGCTCTGCCCCAACTGGCCGGTCGGGAGGTGGAGCCAGATATGGCTCGAGAGCCATACGTTGCGGACCCCTGTGTTAAGTGCTTAGTAAATAGTTCATTGACTGACTGGCTTGTTGACTGTGCCAGTCATTGAACTCATGATCTTGTATTTTTAGCTATTACTTTTTATGTGTCTGACCTGTTTAAAAATGCCTACTCTGGGCCCCACTGTCTGAAGACCAAGTATATTATATTTCACCTCTCCATCAGGGTCCTCTGGCACCTTTAAGGGAGTTTGGGTGTCATGTAAAATCTATACCAGATTGCTTACCATCTCAGGGAAGGGGGAGGGCAGGAAGGGAGTCAGGTAAGAGGGTCAGAAGGGACATAATTTGAAACTGTGGAAAATTAACGCTATCCTATACCCTTTTTCTTGGTATCCTAAGACTGACTTTATTTTTTTAATTTTTATTTAAGTATTTTTCCATGGTTACATGATTTATGTTCTTTCCCTCCCTTTTCCCTTTTCCTACTCTCAAAACCCAACAAGCAATTCCACTGGGTTATACATATATTATCACTCAATACCTATTTCTATACTAATCATTTTTGTAATAATCTTTTAAAAATCAAAACTGCACATCCAATGCCTATATAAACAAGTGAAAAAATCAAATGTTTTCCTCCTGCATTTCTACTCCCATAGGTCTTTCTCTCGATGTGGATAGCATTCTTTCTCATAAGGCCCTCTGAATTATCCTGGATCATTGCATTGCTATCAGTAGAAAAATCAATTACATTGTATCATCCCACAATATTTCAGTCTCTATGTACCATGTTCTCCTGGTTCTGGCCCTTTCACTCCATGTCAGTTTGTGGAGGTCTTTCTAGCTCAGATGGAAATAAAGCAGTTTATCAGTCCTTATAGCACAATAGTATTCCATAGCCATCATATACCACAATTTGTTCAATCATTCCCCTATCAAATGACATTCCGTCGTTTTCCAATTTTTTGCTACCACAAAGAACGCAGCTATGAATATTTTTGTACAAACATTTTTCATTATTATCTCTTTGGGGGTACAAACATAGTAGTGGTATTGCTGGATCAAAGGGCAGACAGTCTTTTAAAACCCTTTGGGCATAATTCCAAATTGCCTTCCAAAATGATTGGATCAATTCACAATTCTACCAACAATGTATTAGTCTCTCAGTTTTGCCACATCCCTTCCAAAATTCATTATTTTCCTTTACTTTCATATTGGCCAATATGCTAAGTGTGAGGTGGTACCTCAGAGTTGTTTTGATTTGTATTTGTCTAATTAAGAGGGATTTAGAACATTTTTCATGTGATTGTTGATAGTTTTTAATTTTTCATCTGAAAACTGCCTATTCATATCCTTTGACCATTTGTCAATTGGGGAGTGGCTTGATTTCTTTTACATTTGACTCTGTTCCTTATATATTTTGGAAATTAGACTTTCGTCAGAGTTTCATTATAAAAACTTTCCCCTGATTTGTTGCTTCCCTTCTAATTTTAGTTGCACTGGCTTTGTTTGAACAAAATTTTTTTTATTTAATATAATCAAAATTATTTATTTTATATTCTATAATGTTTTCTATCTCTTGCTTGGTCTTAAATTCCTTCCTTTCCCATATATCTGACAGGTATTCTATTCTATGTTCACTTAATTTATTTATGATTTCATTCTTTATACTTAAGTCATTTACCTATTTTGAATTTATTTTGGTCTAGGGTGTAAGATGTTGATCTAAACCTAATTTTTCCATACTGTTTTCCAATTTTCCTAACAATTTTTGTCAAACAGTGAATCCTTGTTCCAAAAGCTAAGATCTTTGGGTTTTATCAAACACTAGTTTGCTGAAGTCATTTACCCCTAGTCTAGTCCATTGATCCACCCTTCTATCTCTTAGCCAGTACCAAATTGTTTTGATGGTCACTGTTTTGTAGTACAACTTAAGATCTGGTACTGCTAGGCCCCCATCCTTCACATTTTTTTTAGTTCCCTTGATATTCTCGATCTTTTGTTCTTTTAGATGATCTTTGTAATAATTTTTTCTAATTCTATAAAAAAGTTTTTTGGTAGTTTGATAGGTATGGCATTGAATAAATAAATTAGTTTACATATGATTATCATTTTTATTTTATTAGTTGTCCTACCCATGAGCAATTAATGTTTTTCCAATTGTTTATATCTAGTTTTATTTGTGTGAAGTGTTTTGTTGTTGTGTTCATATAATTCCTAAATTTGTCCTAAGATTGACTTTAAAGTTTAATAGGGGAAAGTTTCATGTTGAGTTTTGCAAATAGCCAATTCTCTGATTGAATTGAGTTGCAATTCAGTCCCACTCTTTGTCCCACGTGACTCCTTAAATCCAGAAGATCTGATCCAGACTAAGGTCAAAATTCCAAATCATGGTGTCACTGATGTCACAAGTAGCATAAATGGGACTTGGAGAAAGGAAACAGCTCTCTTTTGCCTTGGAACCACAGAAAGAGGAGGTAGCTAAGAGAGCACTGGCACATCCATAGTGTGGCCATGCAGCTAGCTTGGGAAAGGCATCTAGGAGAATGCCAGCCAGCTTAGGCAAGTACCAACAAGGGAAGAAGGCTCTTGAAGGGAATAGTGGGCCACATGTGGCTGGTGCCTCTTCTTTCTCTGACCAACTTTTTTAAAAATTGTTTAATACATACATCTAATTTAAGATACAATCTCAAGAGAATTTTAGTCTTGTAAAAGGGAATTCTTAATTCCTTTTCTAATTTAAGGAGAGACATGGAGGTCCTCTTACCATAGAGATTAACCAGCCCACAGTGACAGGAAGGAGGAACCGTAGAGACAGGAAGTGAGGTAGTAGGAAGTTATAAAAGGGGCTGAGCATCAGTTTTGGCTTGTCAGTTGCTGGCAGTTGGGGGAGGAGGTATCAGTTGCTTCATAGTTGTCAATTAAATGGGTTAAATTAGGAGTTTGCCAAAATAAGAGAGCAGCTTTTAATAACTCAAGTTTTAATGAGAATATAGTATAGTTGTAAATTAATATTATCCTTGTAAGCCAGAGAAAAGAAAACTTCCAGCAGTTTTTAACAATTAACAATTTAGTTTAATTAAAATAGTAAAAGAATATAGTAAAATGAATATAGTAAAGGAGGGAAATATAGGAAAGAGGTAGAAAAAGAAAATTTCCTGTCTATACTAGTTATTCTATAGCTACTTATAAATACTACCACCCCACAAAGTTCCAACCCAATCCAGCCCAATCAAAATCAATCCAATCAATATTTAATCCAACCCCAATTAGGTCTGTCAGTGAAGACCAGCCACCTTCCAAAAAGTTCAAGGAAGGGGAAAAAAACCTAACCGCCCAAACCAAAAGGCAAAAACTCAAAAGGCAAAAAACCCTCTAAAGGCTAAAGCCCAAAGCCCCAGCAACTAACCACCAATCACCAACTAATCACCAACCCACACCACCAGCAACCAACCCCTAATGACTAACTCATGCCCAGCAGCCAACTTCTCCCCAACTGCCAGCCCTAACTGTCAGCAACTGCTAGCTGGCAACTGTCAGCAACTGACAGGCTGATCAACCAATGCTCAGCCCCTTTTATAACCTCCTCCTACCTCACTTTCTGTCTCTATGGTTTCTACTTCCTGTCACTGTGGGCTGGTTAATCCCTATACATCTCTATGGTAAGAGGACCTCCAGGTCCCCCTGTTAAATTAGAAAAGGAATTAAGAATTCCCTTTTATAGTTTTAAAGAATTCAAAACTTTTTTTAAATATTTTAAATAGTTTTTTACATGTAATAGGGGAAAAAATAAAATGTTATTTTTGTTAGTGAGTTAAGGTGTCTCTATATCCCCCTGGTTCAGGTGCTTGACCAATTATGTACCCCTAATTTTAGGGACTCCCTAGGACCCCATTTAGAAGTCAGATTAGTTTTTATTTTAACCCTCATCTTCTGTCTTAGAATCAATATTAAGCATTGATTTCAAGGCAGGAAAGCACTAAGGACTAGACAATTAGAGTTAAATAACTTGCCCATAGCTGTACTATTATGAAGTATCTGGGGTCACATTTGAACCCAGGTACTCCTGATTTCAGGCCTGGCTCTCTATCCATTGTATTACCAACTGCTCCACAAAGGAATATTTCCTTTCAAATTATAGCAAGAATAAATAAATATGTAAGCATTTCCCTAAGACCAGAGGGCATAATTATATGCCCTCTCAGTCTTTAGGGAGGAAAGGAGATTAGGTTGACAGGTTAATTGAGTTCCTGTACAGAATCAGTCCCACCAAGGTCCAAATCCAAAGCCTTTCTGTGCTTGTGCCTAGGCACCTTAGTTTCTCAGGAAGCCTATCTGGCCTGGAATTCTGGCTTCAAGGACACTATGGCTGTCAAGTCCATGGACTCTACCCCTTTGCACTTAGTACTGAAAAGGACAAATGAAACACACCCAAATTTCCTAGCCTATTTCTTAGGGCCATAAAGCCTAAGGGGAAGAGGGAAGACTGCCCTTCCACCCATACCCAGCTTAGTATATGTCACTTATTCTCTGGATGAAGAAAGCTTTCACAAAGGAGCTTTCTAATAAATGTTTAATCACCTGCTCTCCAACAACAAAAATGTACACATCACACACTTTTCAGTTTAATCTGCATTATTAACATTTTCTCTAACACTTTCTTAAGTCCTAGTCTAGACAATCATTTTTTAAAAAACTTTAAGCTCAAGGGCATAGACTTTGTCAATCTGGTGAAGTAAAACATTAGTTTTGAAGCTGGAAAATCTGGGTTTGAATCCTACCTCTGACACTAGTTGTGTGAACATAGGCAAGTAATTTGATCTCTTTGAGCATCAAATTTGTCATCAGTGAAATATTGACTACCTATTTTACACTACTTCAGAGACGTGTTGTAAAGAAAGTACTTAGGAAACTTGAAAGCTGCAAAAATACTGTCATTATATCTCACCAGAGCCCCAGTACATAGGACATAGCCCTATATATAGTAGATTTAATGTTTGTTGATATTATCGATAATGTTGATTTATGTTTTCACCATATTAAACTCTAGAACAGGATGAAGTAGATCAGATAAAATGTACTTTATTACCTGAAAAACATGTCTTGGGTGGGGCTGCAGAAAGAGATGGAGTGGAGAAGGGAGAAGAATGAGGAAGAAAATGGTTGAAATAATTTGACTTTGTTGACAGTCTTGAGGGCTCTGGTGTCCTGCTGGTTTCTACAAAGAAGTGCCTTGTGGGTGGTGCTTTAAAAAACATCTTTTAAATAAGGCAATAGCTAACCAAGCTGAAGCTTAGGATGTGTTTGGTCTCTGTAACTGAGTGGTAATTAGAAGTGGAGAGAACTGAGATTTTGCTCCTTTTTAACATTTGTACAAACTCCTGTAATTCATCTTTTCTGTCTTCATTGCCTTCAGTTTAATTCCCTATTAAATTCTTCAACTCAGAAGATGCCAAAGGCATAAAGTTTGAATATTTCCTTAAGAGTCTAGAACTCAAAAGATTGATCTATACCATCCCTCAAAGGGTGGTAGGGAGGGTTAAGTGGTCTTTTCTTAAACTGATTTGCTAATCCTTTCCATTTATTCACTCTAAGCCCCAGGTCTACTAGGTTTCTTGTAATAAATTCAAGTGTCCTCTTACATGGTAAGAAAAAAGGAAAAGATAACTAAAGAAGGACTTCCTATAATATCATATTGTAGTCAGTGAAGTCTGTCCTGAAATTTATACAGATGGTTCTATATTCCTACCTTTACCTCTCTTCATCTGCCATTTTAAATTATCCTCAAGAGCAGGAGTTCTTTTTTCTGGAGTCCACAGACCTCTTGATTTCAGAGAGTCTGTGAACTTAAATGGGGAAAAAAATTATAACATCATTTCAATATAATTTGTTTCTTTTGTAATCTCATGTATATCACATCATGAGCTTATATACATTACAGAGGGACTTTATTTTACACAAACTCAAGACATGTGAATTCAGGTATATGCAACTGGCAACCAAAAAAGAAAAGTAGAAAAAAATGTAAAATAAAAATTTTTATGTACGTGCTAAATTTGAGCCATTTTCCCAAGCAGCATAAATTCTTAAAGCAGTTCACCCAATCACACTCATTCTATCTCTGAGAAGGGTTAGTGTGAGACTTTATATTGTTTTGTGCCAAACCTTAACCCCCTATCAGTCTTTGGAGTTCTTGCCTGTAACAAGTCATGTTTAAGTCAGAGCAGTGCTTCTCTTTGTTTTATTAATGCTATTTAGATATTAATAATGACCCCAAAATAGAATAGTGATGCTGGTAACTCCAATAAGCCTAATACAAGTCATAAAGTGCCTAGATATGTTCCTATAAAAATATTCATTAAATAATAGCACTTGCTATTATGTGCTGATTTCAGCTTATATGAAGGGTCTTGCAATATGTAGGGTGCTTAAAACGAGTCTCTATTTATACTGAGAAAGGGTCCATAGGTTCAACAGACTACCAAAGGGGTACATGACAAAAAAGTTTAAGGATCCCTGTCAAAAATTATCAACTCAAAATCTACAAGCTAACATTGGTGCTAGTATACAAATTGTTTTCTCTTGTCAGTCAGAAGTCCTAAACATCTACAGATGTAATATAAATAGGGGTTATTACTTCTATAGTTATAGGGCTATGAAGTCCTATAACAGGCAAACCTTGGATTAGCTTCTACAAATATACTCATGTAATCTTTGGATTTCTCAGTCTTTTCAGCTATAAATTGAAGGGGCTTTAATTAGATGGTTTCTACGATTCTTTTTAGCCCTAAATCCTCATGACCATCCAAGTTTCAACCACAGAAGATTTTTGCTGACTGACTTGAGGCAGATAGAGATACATACTTTTTTTTCTGCTTAATTATTCAATGGGATAACATGCTAGATTTCAGAATAATTAGGCTGATGGTAATGAGAGTTTGATGATTCTGTGTACAATTAGAGAATGGACACAAACAGTTTGTTTTTAACCTGCACTGAGGCTAATGACCCCAGGAGGGAATATAAGAATATTACACTTTTAAAGAAGGAAATAATATTCTAAGATCCTCAAAGTATATGAATCATTGAGACTAGCTTTTTCCTACAGGTTTGCTGTTCCTGATACGTAATTGGGTATACTTCAAACAAACAGTCATAAGAGATTTGCAGAATGGTAGTAGTTCACATTTTTCTAGTGTCTCGCAATTTACAAAGCAAAATTTAAATTTAAATTTAAAAATTTCATCAAGACACTGGGAGGAAGGTAAGAAGAGTTTTGGTGGGGCTCATTTTAAAGAGGAGATTGAGATTGAGATTGAGAGATAATATGACCTGCCTAAGACTATATGCAGTTTTGTGACAAAGATAGACTTCAGACCTAGACCGCTCAATTCTCAATCTAGTGCCCTTTACCCAATTCCAGAATGATTTATTCAGATATTCCTACATATAAAGAACTGTAATAAATATAATTTCCTCATTTGAAGAATCAGTCTTTCTCAGTTCCATTCAACAAACATTTATAAATGTAACCTGAGTCCCAAAGTCCATTGGTATGGACCTCTCTCTACAATAGAGCAGATTAATGCCCCTTACCTGTGTGAAGGATGGGGCAGAGTTGGCAAGATTGGGAAAAAACGAGAGCTCTCCAATTTTCTTTGAGTTGCATGAGAGAATATATCCTCTTCACTTCAGGTAGCTGAAGGAAAAGACTCTGGTAATAAGCTGATAATGAGAGGAACTGGCAGTCACCATCATGTTCCTATACTTAGCTTGCTAAATAGAGATTTCAGGAAATTTCCCATGGATGAGATCTAGGGAAGAGTGGAGTTACCTCATTCCCAATGGGACAACTCCTGCACTCTGGATTATCTGAGAAATAGTCTCCCACATATATTTTTTCCTGATCTTATTAGAAAGGCTTCTAGTTATCTCCATTACGGATCAAGCTTGTTCTTGGTTTTAGACAGATAAAACTTAAAATTTCAAGAAAGACTGCATTGATTCCTATGCTTTCTAGTGTTTAATAAGAATGGATATTGTATTTTGTTCAAAGTTTTTTCTGTATATATAATCATATGATTTTTTTTGCTATTTCTTCTGTTTATATAGTCAATTATACTTATAGTTTTCCTAATATTGAGCCAGTCCTACATTCTTATTATAAATCTCACTGATCATTGCATGATATTTGTGACATATTGCTAGTATTTTATTTAAAATTTTGTGTCAATATTCATTAGGGAAATTGGTCTTTAGTTTTCTTTTCTCTTTTTGCTCTCCTTGGTTCAGTAGCAAAACTATATTTGCCATAAAAAGAATTTGGGAGGGACTTATGAGAAAGAACACTATCCATATCCAGAGAAAGAACTGTGGGAGTAGAAACACAGAAGAAAAACAACTGCTTGATCACATGGTTCCATGGGGACATGATTGGGAATGTAGACCCTAAACAATCACACTATTTCAAATATTAATAATATGGAAATAGGTCTTGATCAATGACATATATAAAACCCAGTGGAATTGTTCATTGGCTATAAGAGGGGTATAGGAGGAGGTGAGGGAAAGAACATGAATCATGTAACCATGGAAAAAAAAATAAATAAATAGAATTCGTTTTGAGGGATTAATTAATTAATTGCTTGAGTTTTAAAAAATAAAAGGAATTTGGTATAATTTCTTCTTTAACTATTTTTTCAAATAGTTCCTAAGGTATTGAGATTAATTGTTTCTTAAATGTTCAGTAGAATTCATTTGCAAATCCATCTGGTCCTAGGAATTTTTTTAAGGAACTCATTAATGATTTATTCAATTTCATTTTCTAAGGTAGGGTTATTTAAGTATTCTTTTTCTTCTTCACTTAAGCAATTTATATTTTTCTCCATAATTTATATTTCTAGATTCTAATATATTTATAGTTTACATAGTAATCTATACTTCTCTATTTTTTCTCTTGGCAATTGGTATTTTTTGTAAATACACATTCATTTTGTAGAGATTATAAATTTTACTGGTGCATAATTGGTCAAAATAAATTATAATAATTGCTTTAATTTCATCTTCATTCACTCTTCATTTTTTGTACTAGTAATTTTGGTTCTTTCTAAAAATATCAAATAACCAGTGATTAACTGTTTTATTTTATTTTCCATAAAACTAGCTCCTAGTTTTACTTACTAGGTAAAAACTTTTTCGCACTTAATTTTATTAATCTCTCCTTTGATTTTCAGGGTCTCTATTTTGGTACTTAATTAAGGATTTTTGATGTGTTTTTCTAGGTGTTTTTTAAAGTTACATGACCAATATGTTGGTGTGCTCTTTCTTTTATTAATGTATATATTTAGAGGCATATATTCTTTGCACAGATTGTTTTGACTGAATCCCACAGAGTTCAGAATGTTGTATCATCATTGTCATTATCTTTAATAAAATTATTGATTATTTGTATATTTTTTCTTTGATCCACTCATTCTTTGGTACTAGATAATTTGTTTTCAAATTATTCTAATGAATATAATGTTTATTGCATCAAATTCTGAAAGGGGAGCATTTAATATTTGTTTTCCTGCATTTGTTTGTGAATTTTTTAATGCCCTAATACATATTCAGTTTTTGGGAAGGTAACATGTACAGCTGAGAAAAAAAGGCATAGTCTTTTTTACTTCCTTTTACTTTTCTGCAGAAATATCTAACTTTTGTAAAATTCTATTCATCTTAATTCTTTCTTATTTATTTTGTGGTTAGTTAATCTAGGTCAAAGATGAGAAAGTTGAGGTCTCCCACTATTATAATTTTCTTATTTCTTCCTATAATTCATCTAATGTTTCCTTGAATTTGAATGCTATAAAGTTGGTGCATATATATTCAGTATTAATATCATTTTATTTTTATGGTGCAGCAAGATGTAGTTTCCCTGCTTATCTCTTTTAATTAGAACTATTTTTGCTTTTGCTTTGTCTGAGCTCATGATTGCTACCCCTGCCTTTTTTTATTTCAGCTGAATTATAATAGATTCTGTTCCAGCCCCTCATTTTAAATCTGTATGTGTCTCTTTTTTTTCAAGTGTATTTCTTGTAAACAATATATTTTGGATTCTGGTTTCTAATCCATTCTACTATCAACTTCCATTTTGTGTGTGAATTCATATCACTCACATTCAAAGTTATGATTATTAACTATGCATTTCCCTCCATCCCATTTTCTGTTGTTTATCTTTCTCTCTCTGTGTCCATCCTCCATAGTATGTTTTGTTTCTTATCACTGTCTCTCATAATCTGTCCTCCCTTTATTACTGCTCACCCTTTTCTCTTATCCCTTTCCCCTTTTACTTCCTTGTTGGGACTTTTATACCCACTGAGTGTGTGTGTATATAGATAGATAGATAGATAGATAGATAGATAGATAGATAGATAGATAGATAGATGTTTCCCCTCTTTAAACTCATTCAGATGAGAGTTAAGTTCAAGTATTGCATACATACCCTCATATCATTTTCCCTTTCACTGTAAAAGTTTCTCCTTACCTGCTTTTTATATGTGAGATTATTTCCCCTTATTTTTTTCCCTTTCCCTTTCTCGCAGTACATCCCTCTTTATCACTCATCCATTGTTTAGGTCATCCCAACTTAATCAACTCACTCTTGTGCTTTGTCTATGTAGTCTTTCTAACAGTCCTGTGAGTTCTTAGGAGTTACATGTATCATGTTTTTATATAAGAATATAAAAACTTTGACTTTAGTGAGACTCAAATGACTTCTTTTTCATATATACCTTTTATGTTCTCTCGAGTCTTTTATTTGATTTTTTAGTTTTATCTTTATCTTATTTTAATAACAAAATTACACATAAGTTTTCCAAAGTTTTATGATTCATGTTGTCTCCCTCCTTTTTTCCTTCCTCTCCTCCCAGAGAGGAGTTGAGCAATTCAATCTGGGTTGTACATGTATTATCACTCAAAACATATTTCCATATTATTCATTTTTGTAAGTGAATAATCTTATAAAACCAAAACCCCAAATCATATACCCAAATAAATAAGTGATAAATCATATATTTTCACCTGCATTTCAATTCCAACAGTTCTTTCTCTACATGTGGAAAGTATCCTTTTTCCTAAGTCCCTCAGAATTGGCCTAGATATTGGTACTGCTGTTAATAACAAAGACTATCACATTTGATCATTCCACAATATTGCAGTTATTGTGTATAATATTCTCCTGGTTCTGCTAATTTTACTCCGCATTAGTTCTCATAGGTCTTTCCAGTTCTTTCTGAAATCATCCTGTTCATCATGCCATATAGCACAATAGTATTCCATCTCAATTTGTTTAGCCATTCCCCAACTGAGGGACATTCCTATAGTTTACAATCCTTTGCCACCACAAAAATCAAAGATAAAAATATATTTGTACAAATAGGTCCTTTCCCATTTTTTAAAATCTCTTTGAGATACAGATAGTAGTATTGCTGGATCAAAAGGTATGCATTCTTTTATAGTCCTTTGGGCATAATTCCAAATTGCCCTCTTGAATGGTCAAATCAATTCACAACTCCACCAGTAATGCATTAGGGTCCCAGTTTTGCCACATTCCCTCCAACATTTATTATTTTGAGTATTGTATTTGAAAGCCAAATTTTTGTGCTGAGGATGGAGCCAAGACAGTGGTTTAGTAGAAGCAAAAGCTGGAACCATTCTGAAAATCCTCTCAAATCAAACTCAAAATAGCGCCTGAAAGTCAAATTTTCTATTTGGCCCTGTTTCTTCCCTTAGAAATGTTTAAAAGTCCTCTCTTTCACTAAATTATACATTTTCCCCCAAAACGTATTCTCAGTTTAGCTTGCAGGTTATTCTTGATTGTAATAACAGCCACTTTGCCTTCTTGAATATTGTGTTCCAAGTCTTCTATTCCTTTTATGTGATAGCTGCTAAATCCTATGTGATATTGAACATGATTCCATAGTTTCTTTCTGGCTGCTTGAAATATTTTCTCCTTGACCTGGGACCTCTGGAATTTGATCATTATATTTGTGGGACTTTTAAATTTGGGACATCTTTTAAGAGGTATGAATTCTTCCAATTTTTATTTTACACTCTTGTTCTAGGATATTGGGGCAAATTTTCTTTATAATTTCTTGAAATATGATGTCTAGGCTCTTTCTTTGATTTTGACTTTCATGCAATCCAATAATTCTTAAATTATCCCTCCTCAATCTATTTCCTAGATCAGTTTTTTTTCCTATAAGACATTTCACATTTTCTTCTATTTTTTCATTGTTTTGACTTTGTTTTACTGTTTTTTTTTATATCTCAGAGTCATTAGCTTTCACATGCCCAATTCTAATTTTTAAGTAGTTATTTTCATCAGTGAAGTTTTATACCTCTTTTTCCTTTTGGCCAATTGTGTTTTAAGCATTATTTCCTTCAATATTTTTATGCCTTTTACTGTTACTGTCTTTTCTTACTTTTCTTAGATTTCTCTCCTTTCTTTTCACATTTTTCCCTCTACTACTTTTATTTGATTTTTAAAATTATTTCCTAGCTCTCCCAGGATTTCTTCTTGGGCTTATGTTCAATTCACATTTTCCTTTGATGCTTTGCTTGTAACTATTTTGATATCATTGTCTTCTTCTGAATTTGGGTCTTGATCTTCCTTGTCAACTTAGTAGCTTCTTATGGTTGGATTTTTTTTGTTGTTTTCTCATTTTTCCAACCTATTCCTTAACTTTGAACTTTTCATTAAAGTTGAACTCTGTTCCTTGAGTTCCTTGAGTGGGAATTGGAGACACTTTCCTAGGATTTAGGCTTTTTTGCACTGCTGTTTTCAAAGCTAGTTTAGAAGATTTAGAAATTTTCTATGCTTCAAAGGTGGTGTGATCCAGAGAGATGTGTTGTTACCGCTGCCTTGCAAACATAAGTGATATTGCTCCACTGGGCTCCTGCTTCCTTGAAAGCATTCTTCTCTGCCTCTAGATTCTGGCTTTTTTGCTAAGTACTTTTTCTCTGATTTCTGTTTTGCTGCCCATTTGGATAGATGTATATCTTTTTTTACTTCTTAAGTGTGTTCACTGTGGAATTGATATTTGGAGGGGACAGAGTCAAGCTTTGGATATAAAACTTAGAGTCCTACTTCTTCTGATTAATAAACAGCAATAAGAAGTTCAATTGAAAGTGAAAACCACATACTCTAAACCAGTGATGGTGAATCTTTTAGAGAACAAGTGCCCAAACTGCAATCCTCATACCACATATGAGCCCCCTGCTTTACCCCAGGCAGGGGAGAGAGGAAGTGCTCTCATTGAGCTTCTGGGCAGAGGGGCAGCCGATGAGAGAAATGTCCTCAGACACAGATGGAAAGGGGAAGGGGAGCAGCCCCGCTCCAGCACTCATGCCACAGGTTCTCCTACAGACTAATAGTATTTAGAGGAGCAGATAGATATAATTTTAACAGTATCTGAAGAATCAGAAACACAACTAGGAGAGGTATGAAGAATGGTTGACCTGAGACCATGCCTAAAATGGAGACCCTCCAAAAGGAACTCATCAGTGGGAGAATGAGGTTGGCATGGCAGAGGGATTTTTCCTGATGATAAGACCCCAGGTGTTGGAAGTTCAAAGGTAAGAAGGTTGCTCTGTCATAGTTATGAATACCAGTGAGTCAGAAATGGGATTTTATTCCAAAAGATCAGGCTAAAAGCATTTGGTAATGGACTAGAAGATTGTCAGTGTAGAGACCATTGATGAAGACCAACTCCAGTTTTCCTACCACTACCACCCTCCACAATGCATTTACCCCATCACTAATGGAAATAGCAGGGATATATAAGATATGTGACTGTCTGTGGGCTACCTCCCAATAGTCCTATACAGTGATTAAAGCTATGCTTGCTACCCACCCCAGTGGTGGGATTGAATCACCAGAAGGTCAGTTTGTGTTAAAAAAACAGTTATTAAGATCCTCCATAGGCTATACTTCACAGCTGACAAAACACACTGAGCCCATATTCCTGTGTCTCTAGAGGTCTATTTTAGAGTCCCATATATAACATCATGAAGCACATAGTAATCACATTTCTATGAGAAAAACAAGTTCATAGGGCTCTAGTTTTAGGAACAATGGATTTTGAGCTAGAAGGAATCTGAGAGATCAATAAGGAACCTGAGCCCAGAAAGGCTAAACGACTTCCACAGGTTCATACTGAAGTGTAATAAGTAGAAGTGACAGAATTTGAACACAAGTTCTTTGACTCTATATAGATGCAGTGCTCTTTTTATGACACCATACTGCTTCTCAGAAGATTTGTATTCAAATCCTAGCTCTAACACCATGTAACTATGGAAAAGTCATTTCACTTTTTTGACCTTCAGTTGGTTCATCCCTAATGTTATACTTGGACTACCTATGTTTTGTTTCTGTTCAGTCATTTTTCAGTTATGCCTGACTCTTCTTGACCCAATTTGGGGTTTTCTTAGAGATACTGGAGTGGTTTCCCATTTTCTACTCCAACTCATTTTATAGATGAAGAAACTGAAGCCAATCTGGTTTAAGTGGCTTACCCAGAGTTACAGAGCTAGTAAGTATCTGTGGCCAGATTTGAAGGAAGGAAGATGAATCTTCTTGACACCAGATGTGGCAATCATCCACTGCACTACCTATGTTATAAGGTAATTGTTAAGAAAATGCTGTGTAAGAAGAAAAACAACTGCTTGATCACATGGTTTGATGGGGGATATGATTGGGGATGTAGACTCTTCTAAGCAATCACCCTAATGCAAATATTAATAATATGGAAATAGGTTTTGAACAATGACACATGTAAAACCCAGTGGAATTGCTCATTGGCTACAGGACGAGGGTGGGAGGAGGGGAGGGAAAGAACATGAATCATGTAACTATGGAAAAATATTCTTAATTAGCTAATTAAGTTCAAATCCAAAAAAAAATAATGCTGTGTAAACTATCAAACACTGTATATATGTGAGTTATTATTATCCTTTCAATTATTATTCAAAGCCTCAGATAAAAGACAGTCACTTAGAAACCTTCCCAAAAAACAGCTAGACTGAATTATTGTCTAAGTGGTGGTCATATAAAACATGAAGACAAAAGTCCTGGGAGCCTATTCTGAGAATACTGCTACCTGTAACCCAGCATAATGTAAATGTAAACTCATTTTACTTTAGAAGCAAGGTCCTGATGTAATAATGCAGCAAATCCTAGGAATAGCCTCACACAAACTGAAGAAAACTAAAAACTAAAATTAAATAATATAAAATAAAAATTAATGGGTGTCAGGACAAAATCACTTGAATCCATGCCTTTTTACTTGCTATCCCTCATGCCTTGCAATACCCTCTCTCATGATCTCAGCCTCCCATATTCCTTGTCTTCCTTCATCTCAGTTAAAATTCTACTGTCTGAAAGAAACCTTTCCTACTACCTAACCTCCAACATTACCTCCAATTTATGCTGTATATATTTTGTGTATACACAATTATCTGATTGCTGTTTTCCCTATTAGAATGTGAACTCCTAGAAGTCATGGAGTTTTTTTTGCTTTTCTTTGAATCTACAGTGCTTAGCATGATGCCTGGCACATAGTTGGTTGCTGTCCTTCATCACCCATAAATTGAAGCTAAGTGAGGTAGAATCTCACAAAGTCATTCAACCTCTCTCTTCTAGTCATTGAAGTCCATGGCAAGACAAAAATCAAGATGACTGGTGATGGCTTGAGATGGAGTGGATAACCTTGACTTCTTTTATCTAACCAAGCTCTCAGTGCCCACTCCTGCTGCCTTTGTAGCCACTGGAACAAATTGTTTTCATCTAATCATTCTGCCAAGAGAAGTTTTCACATTCTACTAACTTGCCAATGAATTTGAATAGTGACCCTTGATTATATGGGGTGTTCATGGAAGACTAGTACCTCTGCTGTGAGAATTTTCTGCACCCTTTTAAGGACTGCTTTCTCACTTGAAACTCCAAGAAGCTGTAGCATGTTCAGTCATCCCCCTCTGGAAAACCATCTTGATGGGTGGACTAAACCAGATGGAGGGCAACCAATTGACTTACTAAATGCTTTTTGACTTGACTTGTCTATCATGAGCATGATAGACAGCATCAAAATGAATAATTTCACTTACAAATAAAATTGGGAAAAGCAGATTTGTACATAAAACCTCACATCTCTTCATATACAGCTTAGGTTTATTTTGAAAATTGTTTAAAATTTCAACATATTAGTGTCAAAGTTTTCCTCCTTGCCTGTGTCTCCTGCTAAAATTCCTTCTGTCCTGTTCTTTTATTTAAATGTTACAATCCCACTCTTTTTTGGAATCAATATTATCACTTCTTTCCTTTTCCCTTCCAAAACATCCCTCCCAAGATAGAAGCAAATAAGCACAGCACATTGGTCATATTTGAAAATACATCTTGAAACCCAAACTTCTCTATAAGACAACATGTAACATTCCTCATTGCTTATTCTCTAGTGTCTTGGTTGCTCATTGAACTCTCTCAAATTTGTTTTTCTTTACATTATTGTATAAATTGTTCTCTTGGTTCTGGTCTCTTCATTCTATATCAGTACATTTAAGTCTTCCCAGGTTATTCTGAATCATTTCTGAACATTCAATAATGTTCCATTGCATTCATATAATTTGTTCAGCCATCCTCCAGTGGAGAGTTGCCTACCAACTAACTGTTTACTACAACAGAAATTCTTGCTGTAAATAAATTTATATATGTAAATTGTGTCCTTCTTTCTTTGGTCTCTTTGTGATGTAAGCCTAATATTGGTACTGTTAAACCAAAGAATACCTAGAATTTAAAGGCTCTGAGACTGTAGTTTCCAATTGCTTTCCTGGACTATTTTATGGCTTCATGAATAGTGTTTTCATGGGCCTGTTTTCCTGCACTCTCCATTTGTTGTCATCTTTCTTTAGTGATGGGTGTGAAAAAGAATCTGAGTTATTTTAGGTTAGTGATTTGGAACATTTTTTTCTCCACATGTCTATTTGTAGTTTGTATATCTTCTTTGAGAATTGCCTGCTCATATCCTTTTGAACATTTATCTATTGGCACTTGTTCTTATATAGTGTCCCAAAAGTCTAATTGTAGTTTTAAGCTATGAAAGCTATCAAAACTTAAAACTTGGGGCAGCTGAGTAGCTCAGTGGATTGAGAGCCAGGCCTAGAGACAAGAGGTCCTAGGTTCAAATCCGGCCTCAGACACTTCCCAGCTGTGTGACCCTGGGCAAGTCACTTGACCCCCATTGCCTACCCTTACCACTCTTCCACGTAGGAGCCAATACACAGAAGTTAAGGGTTTAATAATAAAAAATAAATAAATAAATAAATAAAACTTAAAACTGCTCTAAGGAATTTGAGATACTATGTATATTTGAATTTGTTTCTTATATATCTTGGATCAGACCTTTATTAGAGAAACTTGCCACAAAGGTTTCTCTGCCTCGCTCCCTGATTAATTGTTTAGCTTCTAACTTTAATTGCCATGATTATATTTATGCAAAATATTTTCAATTTTACGTTATCAAAATTGTTCATTTTGTCTTCTGTTATCCTTTCAACCCTTTGTTTGGTCAAGAACTCTTCTTTATCTTTTCCTTCATCTTCAATTTTCTTCCTCTTCTATTATGAAGGAACCTTTAGTTCAAAGAGACATTTGTAGCTTTTTTAATGATACATTATACTACTAAGTTTATTTGCTTTTGAAGCTTCAATACTTAATCTATTCCACTGACCTAGTTTTCTAATTTTTTCAAATATTTTTTGGTAATTATTGCTTTGTAGTATAGTTTCAGGTTTTGAACAGGTAGCCTTCTTTTCTTTCCACTTTTTTTCATCGTTTTGAGATTCTCGACCTATTATTCTTCCAAATGAAGTGTTTTGTTTTTTCTACCTTTACAAACTAATCTTCTAGCTTGACTGGCATGGCATTACCTAATTAAATTTATTTAGGTAGTGTTGTAATGACATGTCTAATTAATATCTCTCCAATTAATATATTAATCTCTCCAATCATTTAGATGTTTATTTCTGTAAAGAACATATTATGTAATTGTATTTATATAGTTCCTGTGTGCATCTTTATGGGAATACTTCAAAATAGTTTATAAAGCCTATATTTATTTTAAAATAAGTTTTTCTATCTCTTCCAGCTAAATTTTGATGACAATATATGAAAAAGCTAGTGATTTATGTGCTATTTTGCTGTAGTCATTAATTTTGCCATTGTGGTTGATTCTCTGGACTTATTTAAGTAAACTACCATATCTGGGGAAAAATGTATTTTTCCCTGTTTCACCTATTCTTACTTTCTCAGGTTTTTTTCCTTGCATTATTTCTATGCCTACATTTGTGGTACTATGTGAAATGACAATGGTGAGTGATAATGGTAAATTCTATTCAGGTAAATATTATAATATAAAAATTTGATACTTATATTGCAACTTCTAGATTCTCAAATGTATATTCACCTTTTTTATGTTCCTCTTGATTCCTGTGCTTGCATTTTGAAGTTCTAATCTTTCCATAAAAATGTTTAAAAGCCTTGTATTCCATAAAAAGTATATTTATTTTTACAGGAATAAACAGCTTTGTAGGCTAAGTTATTCTTATTTGTAATTTGTAATTTTGTAATTTGCCTTTTCAAATATTATTTTACAAGATTTACTTTCCTTTAAAGTGGTAGCTGCTGGGTCTTGCATGAGAATGATTTGGTTCCTTTGTACCTAATCTGTTTCTTTCTATCTTGTTAAAGTAGTTCTTTTTTTAAAAACCTGTAGGTTCCTAATTTAGGCTATGTCATTCTCTTATTTTGGAGGTTTCTTTAAGAGGTGATCTACATATTCTTTCTGCCTTTACCTTTCCCCGTGTGTCTTATAAGTATGAGAAGCTTTCATTTTTGATTTCTTGAAATATGGTATACTGGCATTTTTTAGCCATGATTTTAAGGAAGGATAATGATTCTTATATTTTCTTTCTATCATCTGTTTTTCAGGTCAGTTGGTTTTGATATAAAATATATCACATTTTCCTTTCTTTTTCCCTGTTTTTTTTCATTGTTACTATGTTTCTTGATTTATCATGGAATCATTGATTTCTGTTTAATCTATTTTAATTTTCAAATAATCTTTTTCTTTGATAGCATTTACTACTTTGTGTTCTAAGCTATTTATTCTACTAATTTCTTTCTTCCATAACTCTAATTTATAATTATATTTTGCACTTTTGTTTCATTTCTTCTATGTATTCATGTATCTAGAGTACTAGATTTAATCCTTATGGTCATTTTGTGGTTTGTTTGTTTTTTCTCTTTGGTTCTGTTGGTAGTTGTCCTGGAGTTATTCTCTTCTTCTGAGTTTGATTCTTAGATTTATCTGTAATTGTATTTCATCCTTGACACTTGACTCTCTCTCTCACTGCACCATCCCCCATTCAATCTGTTGTCAAGGGCTACCAATTTTCACCTTTTTTATATCTCTTGAATATTCTTCCTTCTTTCCTCTTACACTCTCACAAATCTCATTGAGGCCCTCATCACCTCACAACTGAATTTTTTTTAACCCTTACCTTCCACCTTAGAATCAATATTGTGTATTGGTTCTAAGGCAAAAGAGTGGTAAAGGCTAGGTAATGGGGATTCAGTGACTTGCCCACAGACACACAGCTAGGAAGTGTATGAGGCCAGATTTGAACCCAGTACCTCTCATCTCTAGGTTTGACTTTCAACCCACTGAGTTCTGCAGCTGCCCCCTTCACAACTGAATTTTTGTAATAGTCTACTAATGCATCTATTCACCTAGAGTACCCCACAGCAATCCATCCTCCATTCAGCTACTAAAGTGATTTACCTAGAGCACACATCTGATAATGTTATTACTACCACATGAACACCACCACCCCTCCCCAGACACTCAACAAATTCCAGGGACTACCTATTGCCTACAGGGTCAAACACAAAATTTCCTATTTGTCATTCAAAGTTCTTCATAACCTAGTCTCATCCTACCTTTCTAGGCTTCTTTGTTTGTTACATTAAAATTCCCAGGTACTTCCTTCCTTCCATTCCCTACACAAAAAAAAGGGCATCATTTGGCAAAAATATATATGTCTATATAAAACTGTCTTGCTTATTTCTATTTCTATTTCTTTCTTTGAAGGTAGACATAAACCAATTACTCTTCAGACAATATTTCTGTTGCCATATGTAATATTCTCTGTGTTCTGCTCTTTCATTCTTCATAATTTCATGTAGGTCTATTTTTTAATTGTCACTTCTTATAGCACAGGCATTTTCCATCACAATCATATGCCACAACTTGTTTATCCATTCCCCAATTTATAGACATCCCCTCAATTTCCAATTCTTTGCCCCCACAAAAAGAGCTGCTATAAATATTTTATAACATGAATATTCTTTTCCTTTTTTTGTTGATTACCCTAAGAAACAAACCTAATCATGGCATTGCTAGGTCAAAATGTATATACAGTTTTACAACTTTATAATATTCCCTACTATACACTCTTCAATCTATCTCTCAGCCCCAGACATTTTCTCTGGCTGTTCCTCATCACTGAAATTCCATTTTTCCTCAACTCTACTTACTGACTTTGCCAACTTCCATTAAATCTCATATAAAATCCAATTTCTTTAGAGGACATCTTTCCCAATATGTCTTAATTCTAATGACTTTGTTCTATTGTTTCCTGCTTTTCTCATATATATGTATACACACACATACACATATTTTTTTTGTTGTCAACTCCATTAGACTGTAAGCTCCTTGAGGGTGGGAACTTTATTTTACCTCTTCTTGTATCCCCAGCGCTGAGGACATTGTCTGGCACATAGTAAGTACTTTATGTATATTTATTACTATTTGATTCTTCATAGTGTGTGATGATTTCTTTTATTTACTCACATGTCCAGCCTTATTTCCTTAACTCAGACTTTATGCCCATGTTCTGCCCTCTTCTATAGCTGGAGGAGTGAGGGGGTGGAATGTTGGGCTATAATTTAGTCCTAATATTGTCTTCTATGTATATAGGATATATATAGGGACAATATGGACAACATAGTTGCTCTGCTTTCAGAGTGCTGGTCAGCTTCAGGTCCACCTGGATCATTACAATTCAGAGCAATAAATCTTCAGAAACCTCTGAAATGTCTGATGTCAAAGCACTACAAATGTCCATATTCCCTAACTTGTCTCCAGTCTTGATGTTTCTTGCTCTCAGTCCAAATATTTTACCAATATAGCTTGATGGAAAATGCTGGAAATACTGACAAACCTAGAACATTCTCACTCAAGCCATCTATTTCCCCACTCCTAAGTACATAGTATTATAGGAAGGTCCTTGATCCTAGCTGGCAAGTTTTCAATTGACTGGTCTCACACTGGTTTTTCTGATGGTGCTCCTTTCCAGTTTTTTTTCTTTCATTTTATATAGTCCTAGGTTTCATTAAAACAATCACTGTAGTTTCTATACTTCATCATTGTTTTGTCTGGAGCTATCTTTAAGTCTCTGCTGGAGTACAAGAATGATAGCTTGCCACTATTATTCTGCCACTTGTCTTCGAAGTGCCCCCTGGAGAAGCTTCCTAAAAGACTATTGTGGACTGTCTCTTCCTGCCATAAACTCTAAGACCACCTTTGAATTCTGGTTGTATCCTTGCTATACCAGTAACTATAATTGGAATCCTTGTACTCGCCTCCTTTGTATTATATAGTTTTGTCCCATACCCTTTTCCTCTTGTTGGTGATGACAGGATCCTACAGACCTTAACCCTTCCAGATTTTAATGTAACTATTTATTTGAACCTTTTAATTCCACTAGTCCTTGATAGACCAAACCTTTCTCTTTTATAAGATTGTTTTTATTCTGAATTTAACAGGCACCAAATTAAATGAAGAGTTTTATATACATGATAAATCAGAAAAAAAGTATCATACATGAAACTGAATCAAATGTTGGTCTTGGAGTCAGGAAGACATGAGTTCCAATCCTGCCTCAGGCACTTACTAGCTATGTGACTCTTGGCAAATCACTTAACCTTTCAGCCTCATTTTCCTTATCTATATAGAATTGGGAAAACAATAGTATCTATGATCCAGGAGTATTGTGATGCTCAAATGAAATAACTTCTGTAAAGCTCTTTAAAACTTTAAAATACTATATAATGCTATGATCATACATACCTTGCTTTCTTTTTAAGTATATAACAAAATCAACATGTAACTTTCGAAACTGTCCTATTTGTTTATGATTTATTGGTTTCCTTCTTTCATCTTTTGTGCATCTTTTTTCCTTAAAAGACTTTATTTACAAGTATCTTAGCCCACATCATAGAAGGCATCATCTTACAAACATATATATCTATATAGATTATATCTTTCATGTTTCCATTTTTCAGTTTATTCTCTGGAGGTGACATTCACAAGTTATTCTTCAAGAATCAAATCTAAAGCTGTATATAATGTTCTCTTGGTCATACTCATTTTGCTCTTCATTACCCATATCGTTCTTTCCAGGGTTTTTTTTTTTAATTAGCCTGCTCATCGAATCTTATGGTGCAAAAGGATTCCATCACAATCATACACCACAATTTGTTTAGCTATTTACCAATTGGTGGACATGTGTATCTTTAAAAAAAAAAAAACAAAAAAACACTTCAATGACTTTTTTTCTTCTTTTGGCAATTTGTCCCTACTCTGCTTCCTATTAATTTCCCTTCCCCCAAAACTGGGGGTAAAGGGATAACAAAATCCTTGTAACTAACTGGTATATACAATCAAGCCAAACAAATTCCTAATTTGGCTATGTCTGAAAATGTACATCATTCTGCATTTCAAATTTATCATCCAATGATACTTTTGAAATGGTAGTGACTATGACTAGTCCCTATATACCTGACACCCTGTAGATTTTAGTCCCTTCTTTTGTCCTTTCTTCCTCATGCCCTAGGATGTTCCCATATAGGTCATATAACTTTGGGAATTAAATAAGCTAAATAAAAGGGCAAAATGTTCTAAAATCAGCTAATTTCATTCTTCTGTGAAGCACATTTAAACCTCAGTAAATATATCATATTTGTCCAAATAAGAAGCATTTAGGAATTAGTAGAGCCAAAACTTGAACCCAGATCTTCTGAGGCCAGGTCCAAGTCTCTCTCCACTATAATCAGCTACCTCTCTAAAGAGAATTTAATAAAGAGCAGGTTTGTTCATTCCAAAATATTGCATTGTTTCTTTTAATACTTATGTGGTTAAAAGAAAATATTTCCCAACTACCTTTTGTGTCCTAAAGATTTTTAAGAGCTTGAGACAATGTTAATTATGATGTATTTTATAGCATATGAACTTTGCCATATGCTGTCTTAGGCATCAAAAAGTCAATATGAGTAAACTGACAATCTTGTCAATGAATGAAATTAATTTTCCTATTCTGCTGCATCATTAAACATGCTTTCAGACTGTCATAGACATGTTAGATGTCCATAGGGGTGTGACCTGTAGTTGATAGTGATGTTTTGGCTTAGAAAGAGCTAAATAGATAATATCTACTTGGGTCCAGAGACCAAATTTGAGTAGTAAAATAAGTCACTGGCTCAGGCAGCAGTGCAACACCCAATCTCTACAGTGCCAAGGAATTAGAAAATGGCAGCCCTTGAAGAAACTTAGAATATAGAACACAGAATGAATATCAGAGCTGGAAGGAGCCTTAGAATAATAAAACATAAAAAATACCAGAACCAGAAAGTGCTTTAGTGTCATAAGCACCATAGTGTATTCATCTGTAAGGAATCTTTGAAGAAATCTAATACTAACCCCTGACACCCTGAGAGGAACTGTGACCTGCCCAAGGTCATACCAATGAATTCTTAGAAGAACAGATGGAATAGAGCCCAAATCTGCTAATTATTAGGGCAGTAAATGGGAAGTGATTCAGTGGCTATTTATGGTTATCCAGGATATGTCACCTCTTTCTTTTAATGAAGTTGATGCAGTCATGACCTATATAATACCCATGATCAGTAGGCATATCATTTCATAGAATACTCTTTTTTTGGCAAAAGAAAAAATGGAAGTGCCAATCGGTCAAAAAGCATTTATTAAACATCTTCTGCTTGCCAGGCATTGTGCAGCAGATGCAAAGAAAAGTGAAAGACAATCTCTCCTCTAGAGGAGTTCACAGTTTAATGTGGGAGAAAACACGCAAACACTTATGTACAAACAAGCTATATATGGATAAATTGGTGATAATCAGCAGAGGGAAGGCATTAGAATTAACAGAGATCAGGAAGTTGGAACAGTTTTGAATTGGATTAACTGTCCTTTACAGGGGGGATTCCAAGTCACTGAAGACCCTGGAAGTTTTCTTTCTTTCCAGCTCAGGAAGAGAAGCTAATGAGGGATCTGGACTAAAAAGCAATTTGTGCTATAGAGGAAGTTGAGAGAATACATGAAAAAAGGTGGTTTCTGGGGATAGAGGGTAGGTGTGTATTTCTCAGGTATGTGGCAGCAGCTCTACATATGCAATATTAGTAGTAACAACACTGGCAACTTCCTTCCTCAAATTCACACTGTTTAGGAATACTGTGAGCATCAAAAGCTAAAGTAGCAGACAGCAAACAACGTTGGTTGGACTGGAATGCAAAGAAAAAATAGTCCTAAAGAAAATGATAAGGATAATACCATAAACAAATTAGGAGAGCACAAAATAGTGCACTTGTCAGACCTATGGATAAGGGAAGCATTTATGACCAAATAAGACAGAGAATATTATAAGATGCAGAATCTTTGACTACATTACATTAATAAGGTTTTGCATAAACAAAACCAATGCAACCAAGATTAGAAGAGAAACAACAAACTGGAGGGATAGATAGATAGATAGATAGATAGATAGATAGATAGATAGATAGATATAGAAAGAGAGAAGGAAGTGTCTCTGTCAAAGGCCTCATTTCTAAAGTATATAATTGAGTCAAATTTACAGTATCGTTCTACATTTGATAAAGTCAAAAGATATGAACAGGCAATTCTCAGATGAAGAAACTAAAGCTACCTTAAGTCACATTTTAAAAATGCTCCAAATTACTATCAGTTAGAGAAATACAGATTAAAACAACTCTCATAAGATTGGCTAATATGACAAAAAGGGAAATGATAAATGCTGGAGGAGACATGGGAAAATTGGAACATTATTACACTGTTGGTATAGCTGTAAACTGATACAACATTCTGCAGAGCAATTTGGAACAATGTCCAAGGGGCCATAACACTATGCAAACTCTTTGATTCAGCAAAGTAAATCTATATCCCAAAGAGATCAAAAATAGGGGAAAAGGAACTACTTGTACAAAGATACTTATAACAACTTTTTTGTTGTAATGGGAAAGGATTAGAAACTGAAAGGATGTCTATCAACTGAGCAATAGCTCGATAAATTGTGGCATATTATTAACATGGAATACTATTGTGCTGGAAGAAATGACAAATAGGATAAACTTTTTTTAAGATCTAGAGAGACTTATTTGAAGTGATACAAAGTGAAATGAGCAGAACCAGGAGAATATAATACAGCAATAATTTTCAATGATCAACTATGAATGCCTTAACTATTTTCAGCAATGCAAAGATCCAAGACAACTTGCAAGATTCAGGACAAAAAAACTATGCATCATCAAAAAAGGAACTGATGGAGTTCTAATGCAGATTGAAGCACACCACTTATTCACTTTATTTCTTTCTCTGTCACAACATGATGAACATAGAAATATGTATTGCATGATAACATATTATAATCAATATTATGTTCCCTGATATCTGAGAGAGAGAGAGAGAGAAAGTACATAGATTGCAAAATATCAGGAAATGACTATTAAAAATTGCATTGACATGTAAGAAAATTAAATTAAATAATATTTTAGAATGATGGTTCTTACTTCCTTCCTCAACTCTGGTCTATTGTGCCATAAGAAATGATCCCTTTCCTTGCATGTTCTTTTAATCTATTAAAACCTGGATGTTTGAGGTTTTCTAAACTTATTTCTCATAAAACACCTATGGTTGACTTTATCCTCTTCATTTTCCTGTACCCCTTTGTTCCCAGCAAAAGGGTGTGGGACAGATCTAGATGTTACATAGCTGGCAACTGGGATCGCAACCCTTTCCTCTATTGTTAAAGACTTTTCTCTAACTGGGGCCATAATCATAAGCAATTCATGTGTTTCATAACTACACTTACAAAGGCAGAGTTATCATTATCAAAGCATTTAAATCTGCATCATCAAACCACAAACCTTTTATACAGAAACACCTAGAGTAACAAAAACATGGGATAACTCTTAAATTAAGTTGATAGCCCTCTATTGCCATTGAAAGTCACTGATTTCTAGTCCATTGAGCCCCAGGCACCTACAAAAAGGGATTTATTTTATGTATTTTTGTTTATTTTCTTTATTATGTGTTAATTAAACCTCTATATTAAAGTCTTCCTTCAATGGATAATTATGACATGAAGATAACTCAGTTCTTAAAGGCTATTCCATAAAACACAAGCTCTGGTAGGTCATTCCAATTTGGGAAAGCTCAAAATATAGTCTGGTGACTGACTGCACCTGTTGTCCAAGACCTGGCCTAAGTAAAATTGAGTTACACTATCAAAGGTTAGTCAATAAGTAATGATTTTAATGGACAGGTGAGTATAGGTGGAGGTGGGGTACAGCAACTCAAAATGTTCTACTAAGCTTAGAGAGTTCATGATCTGTATTAGTTGAAGGATCATCCATATTGACAAAATCATGGATCTTTGAGAAGATTCAGCTCAAACCCTTCAATATTTTCTCTAGGCCAAGAAATTTCTTCTAAACTATTCCATACAAGCTTTAAAGGATATTTTTTATGTATTAGTAGTGACACCTGAGTTTTCACTGTGCTTTTTAAAGTGCTTTTTAAAGAGTCTATAATTGGGCAACAAGATGGCTAAGTGGATAGAGAGCCAGGGCTGAAGACAATAGGTCCTGAGTTCAAATCTGAGCTCAGACACATTCTAATTGTATGGCTATGGGCATATTATTTGACCACAATTGCCTATTCCTTACCATTCTTCTGCCTTGGAATTGATAGTATTGATTCTAAGACAGAAGGCAGGAGTTTTTTAGAAGAAAAAAAAGAATCTATATTGTACAGGACCTGATGTTAGGTATTATGGAAGGTAAAAAGGAAAATAAGATTGGAAGAGAGAGAAATTTAGAGGAATGATCAGATATTAAAACTGGCACTAAAAGAGGGTATTGAGAGAGAGATGAAGTGATGAGATCCATCTTACCTACCCAAGCATTGTAGACAGGTTAATAGGAGAAAAGCAGAGTTAATAGGAGTCAGGTTAATAAACTCTCTAGGACCCTTTGCTTAGAATCAGAACTTCTGGAGCCCATTGGAATTTGGATATGAGAGCGGGGCAGTGCCAGTGCAAGCAAGAGTGGCATGCTGTAGGACCAGTAAGCCACATACAACTCAAGCCACAAAGCCTTCCTCCCCATACAGGAAGGGTCTTTTTTTGGTGAAGGCATAAGGGGAAAGGAAGGTTTGCAGATGAGGTTGGGAGATGGAGGTCACTATCAATTAAGTGTACACACTGTTCAGATTCTGTTTACCTTCCCTCTCAGAGGGGGCAGGATAAAGGAAAGGGAGAAATTTGTTCCATATCACCAGCAGTCTACAATCCTCAGTCTAAGCAGGAATCATTCTAATGAAATTCTTCAGTTGGTTTCAGTCATTTCCTTGCTTATAGGTTGATTCCTATTGATATAAAAAGCTAGTGAGCACCAAACATGACTAGTATGATTATTACCAGCTAAGAAGATTTATTCTTAGTATTGTTATTATTTGATTTCTAATATTGCTTTGTAATATTACACTTTATATTCAAGCCTTTTCCTTATTCCTTTGTGTTGACAATCATAGGAATGCTCTCACATTCCTTATGAATGCAGTTTTTAATTAGATTTGACCAAATATATCCAGAATACCATGGCCATGTCTTTGATTTCTGCAGTAGATTGAACTATGGAAGTCAAAATTAACCAGACCTAATTTGATTTCTCTATCTAGATCTCTAATGATATAAAAATTCTGTCAATAGGCATTTGACTTTCTCCACTATTATGAAATCAGGGATTGCCTAGAAAACATTAGTCCATCTCCTCATGAGATATCTACCAATTAGACATGCCTTTGGCTGTCTAGAAGAAGGAACAATAATAATAGTAATAGTAATAGTGTGTGTTTGGAATTCAGGGAGCTACCATTTAAAAGTATTTACAAACTTCCTGTGGACATGTAGGGAACTTTGAGACTACATTTCCCGTGATCTAATGGGTTTCCAGTTTCTGATGTGATTACGTCAGAGAACGGGAACCAAAGTTGAGCTCCACTTAAATTCAGAGGTCGGGCTTGAGACGCTCTCTCAGGCTTGCGAGACTAGGAAGATGGGTGGAGATACAAACGGGTGGCATTTTTAAAGATAGTCAGGCGCGGTCATATATATTTTACCAACATGGCCATGGCAATTAAAATATTAATTTTTCTTATAATATCAGCCTTTATCAATTTTAAACATTACAATAGTAATGGTAATAATCTTTGAAAATTGTATTTAAATTATTTCAAACCAGGATGAATTGTCTCTGATCACCAAAAGAGGTCATGGATCATTAGTTTATTATTGCTAGCCTAATCAAGAAATTGCTTTTTCTCATCCAAAACCCCAGTCTCTGATAATTTTTATTTATCACATAGCAGAAGGGCAAAATGGTGAAAGGGAGGGTAATTTATGTGTTTGTTTCTCCTTTTGCCACAAGACACTGGAGATCACTGGTGAAGGAGAGTGCTGGAGTTCCTTTACTTGAGACCCTGGGGCTATATGACTATAACCAATAAGATAACTCTCTACAGGTCCTGTGGGAGGGAGGAGAGCTGAAATCTTTCAAGGGCTGAGAAGGGTGTACAAGCACCTCAAGAAGTAGTCCTATGCACTTCCAGAAGTGCCATAATTTTTGATTGTCCACTTTCAAAAATGACCAGTGACATCATGGGGTGATGCCTTGACTTGAACATGAATTTGATTTAAATAAGGCAGAGTCACACAAAGTCATTAGCCTCACTCTCTCTTCCAGAGTCATCAAAGTCCAGTCAGGATGGCTAGCAATGTCCAGAGATGTGGCAGATGACCTTGGCATCTTCAATGCCTGACCAAGCTCTAAGTGTTCCACAGCATCTACTTCAGGCACCTTCATGGCCAATGGGAGAAATTATTCTCATCTGCCCATTTCACCTGGGAAGTCTTCACATGGTTGGAGCAGACATCCCCCTAACTCACCAACAGGAGACATCATGCTGCAGAAAATAGAGAACAGCACGAATAGCACTTTAAAAATTTATGAAGAGATTTCCTTATAACAAACCTGTGAGGTCAAAAGTATTATTATCCTCACTTTACAAATGAAGAAACTAAGGTTCTGAGCACCAAAGTGACTTGTATAGTCAGACACTTAACATGGGGAAGACCTGAGAATCAAACATTACATTCAACTTCAGGTCCATCTTAACTATACTGTGTTTCTAATGTCTCTCACCTTTAATGACCTTGATTATTCTGAAACTATATTCTCATGATCCCAGAACCTCAATGAAAGCACATAAAACTCTGTAATATCTAAATGGCTTTTTCTTCCCAGTTAAGTTGAAAGGACGTTGCCACATGCTCTTATTTTCTCTAATTTGGACAGGTTTTTTTGCCTTCTCATTTACAATTTGTACAAAGATGGATTTTCTGAGCAAATATTCTTCTTGTTTGTTATGATAGTTTTTTTTCAGCTGAAAATTAGGCAGCTGGATAATAGCATCCCTCTGGGAGTGATACTAAGGACAGTGTTTTTTCACCTTGGTCTTTTGGGCTCTGCCCTTAATTGGAGCTTAGTGTCCCACTAATGATTTTCTCTCCAGGGATTCATATGACCATTTGAGCTCTGCAGTTGCTGCCTAATGTACTACTGAACAAAGAGTCCTTGTGGCTTTGTCTCAGAGGTCCCCTATTATCTATACAGCAATCCTCAATTAACCTCGTGTTTAAAAAAAAAACAAAAAACAGAAGCATGAAAGATGTAAAGGCTAGCTCCTTAGGAAAATCTTGGTAATCAATTGCTAAGATATAATTGTTCCCTCCTCCCCCTCCACCTGATGTAAATATCTCCCTGTGCAAAGACCAGCTTGCCAACCATATGAGCAGTTGACTCCAGGCACCACGGTGACTGAAAAACAGACTTCAGTGGATCCCGAATCAATTTCCATTCTTTGAATGATGAGTATTGGTTTCAAGCCATTTAAAATCCTGAGAAATGAATCTCTCTCATAGACCTGGTAGAGTAACGATTTCAAAAGCCATCTTTCACATAATCTACCAACATTTCAAAATCTGTATACTATACTAATAATAAAACTGTATCAACACATGCTTTTCATCGATGGTTAGATCAACTGAGACTCATGTGGAAAATAAATAGGTTTGTGACCATAGGTCATGGTTGACCACATGAGAGCTTTGAGTCCTGCTTCTGGCCATGACTAACTCAGAACAAAAAACTTGCACTTTGTTACACACACACACACACACACACACACACACACACACACATACGTGTGTGAATATGTATCTGTATATATATATATATATGCATGTATGTATAAAGTTTATTTTCTATTCAAATTCTTACTCTCCCCTCCCTTTCCCCGCCATTGATAAGGTAAGAAATACAAAATCCATCACAAGTATGAAGTCATGAAAAACAAATGTCCAGATTAACAAATTTATGCTTTAATCTGCACTCTGAGTCCATAAACTCTCTGTTTGAAGGTGAATAACATTTTGCATCATGAGGCTTTTGAAACTGTGGTGGGTCATTGTATTAATAAGAGTTACTATGTCTTTGATAGTCAATTATCTTTACAATGTTACTGTTACTATGTAGATTATTCTCTTGGTTTTGCTCGCTTTACTTTGCATCAGTTCATATAAGTTTTCTCAGATTTTTCTAAAACCATCCACTTGATCATTTCCTATAAGCACAATAATATGTCATTGCATCCATATACCATAACTTCTACCATTCCTTAATTGTTGGCCATCTCTCAGCTACCAATTCTTTGTCGCCTCAAAAAGAAATAATATAAATATTTTTGTACATATGGATCCTTTTCTCTTTGATCTCTTTGGAGTATAGCCCTGGTAGCAGTATTTCTGGGACAAAGGGCATGCATACTTTAATAGCCTTTTGGGCATAGTTCCAAATTGCTTTCCAGAATGATTGAACTAGTTGAGAGCCTACCAATAGTGCATTAGTGAACCCATTTCCCCCCATCTCCTCCAGCATTTGTCATTTTCCTTTTCTGTCTTCTTAGACAGTCTGGTGAGGTGGTACCTCAGAACTATTTTAATTTTAATCTAAGTATTAGTGATTTCAAGCATTTTTTCATGTGACTATTGATAGCTTTTATTTCTTTTTCTGAAAATTGACTCTACATCCTCTGATCATTTATTTACCAATGATAGAATGACTCTTATTCTTATAAATTTGACTCAGTTCCCTATATACTTTAGAAATGAGTCTTTTATCAGAGAAACTCATTGCAAGGATCATTGCAAGGATCCCCCCCCCCAGTTTCCTATATTATAATTTTAGCTATATTGGTTTTGTCTGTGCAAAACTTTTTTAATGGATAAGAAAATTACCGGTTTTGCCTCCTGTGATCCTCTTTAACTCTTGTCTGGTCATGAATTCTTCTCCCATCCAAAGATCTAACAAATAATTTCTTCCATGCTCCTCTAATTTGCTTATGACTTTGTCATTTAAATCTAAATCATTTATTGATTTTTAGCTTAACTTAGCACAAAGGCTTTCACTTTGAAATGACCAAGACTACTTTAATTAGCTGTAGGGGAAGAAGAAGTATGACTCAGTGTTCCATTCTCCCTGCTGACTTCCAATCTCACATTTCCAACTGTTTTTCAGATATCTTGAATCTGATGTTCACTAGACATCATAAACTTAACATGTCTAAAACAGAACTCATTATCTTTCTCCCTAAACCCTTCCCTATTACTACAAAGGACAATAGCATCCTCTTGATCCCTCAGACAATGAATCTAGGAGTTATCCTGGATTCCTCACTATCTCTTATCCCAATATCCAATCTATTACCAAGTCCTGTCAATTTTTACCTTTGCAATATCACTTGAATATGCCCCCTTCTTTCCTCTAACACTACCACCACCACTCTGGTGCAGGTCTTATCACCTCACACCTGGACTACTGCAATAGCCTCCTGATGGGTCTACCCTCCAATCCATCCTCCATTCACCACTAAAGTCATTTTCCTGAAGCACAGATCTGATTATATAACTTTCCCTGCTCAATAAACTACACTGGTTTCCTATTACCTCCAGGAACAAGTACAAAATCCTCTGTTTGGCATTCAACACCCATTATAACCTAGCAGCATCTTAGTTAGATGTCCAGTCTTCTTATTCCTTATTCCCCAGCATGTTCTCTTCAATCAAGTGACACTGGGCTTCTTGATTTTCCACAAACTAGACATTCTATCTCTTGACTCTGAAGTTGTTTTCTGGTCACTCCCCATACTTGAAATCCTCTCTCTTCTCATTGATGTCTTCTGGCTTTCCTGGCTATGTTTAAGTTCCAACTAAAACATTTTCTTCTACAGGAAGCCTTTTCCAACCTCTCTTAATTCTAGCACCTTTCCTCTCTCAGTTATTTCTTACTTATCGTTATATAGCTTGTTTATATATATTTACTTGCTTGTTCCTCCCTCATTAGATTGTGAGTTCCTTGAGGGCAGAAACTATCTTTTGCCCCTTTTTGCATTCCCAAGTCTTAGTGTAGATCCTAGCTAGAAAAGTTTTTGACGTGTTTCATTGTCATTTTCTTCTATGAAACTATCATTTTTCTTATGCCTTGTTCTTTGACCCACCAATTCTTTAGGTTAAATTACTTCTTATCCATTTGATTCTTTTCTTCAAAAGCCCTTTATTTATTATGTTATTGTGTGTAATATTATTGTAAAGATATTGTAAAGATACTTAAACTTCCTTGCATTTATCAGGAAATAAATATACCCCATTGGCAGTTTTTCTCAATGTGCTATGAACTGCTTGCAGAAACCACCAGAGATCTATGATATTTACTTTTTTGTCTAAGATGGTATTAAAATACTTTACTTCTTTCATTTTTATCTTTTTTATTAAATATATTTATGTCTAAAAGGAGTATGTTAAGGCCCCTAATTTTATTAGAGTTATACTGTAACTTTAGGAACTTTTCTTTTAAAAACTCAGGTGTTGTTCTATTCTGTGATCCATATTAAATATTAATATTATTTCATTGTGCATGGTAACTTTAAGCATTTTCTGTCCATTTTTAGCCACACTGCCAAGTGCCTATCACTTATTCCATTTATATGTTGTCTTATGCCCATTAAAATGTGAACTTCATGAGGGCAGAGATTATCTTAGGTCCAATATAAGCACTTAATGCATTATCATTTATTCATTCAATCAATTATTTATTCTTTTATGTAGTTTTCCTATTTATCTCTTTTCACTCTATCTGGGTTTTTTTTTGTTCATTGTTTGAGTCCATAACTGCTATACCTGTTCCCAGGTGCTCAAGAGAGTCAGTTTAAGTGTTTTATCCTATCTTGAATTGTTGGTAGTTATGTTGTAATAGCCTCAAATTCCTGATCTGGGTAGTAAACTCTATGTCAGGGGTTCTTAGCCTTGGACATTTTTCAGGGGAACCTGGGTATGAACTTGGATGGAAGAAGATATATCTTTATTTTCACTAATTGTTAACTAAAATGTAGCATTTCCTTTAATTATAGAATTTTGAGGAAAAGAATTCTGAGAAAAGATTCATAGGCTTCACCACACTGCCAAATAGGGTCCATGACACACAAAAAAAAGATTAAGAACTCCTGCTCTACAGCCCATAAAGACTGTAGAGTGCTTCCAGATTATTTGACAAGCTTTTCCAATGTCAATAAAAATGAATTATTTCCAAAAACTATATCCCTGCAAAGTGAAGTGAGCAGGACCAGGCAGAACATGTACGCAGCAAGAGCAACAAAGTATGGTGATCAACTGTGAAAAACTTGCTATTATCAGCAATGCAAGGATCCAGAACAAGTCCAGGGGAACCTATGACAAAAAAAGGCTTTCCACTGTTGTAGAAGGAACTGACAAAGTCTGAGTATAGATTGAAGCAATGCCATTCTTCATTTTATTTCCTCCATAAATTTTTCTGTAGCATAAGAAATGTGTCTTCATTCATAACATAATGAACATGAAAATATGTATTGCATAGTAACACATATACCACCTCTATCATATTACCTGTCCTCTTGGGGAAAGGGGAGGAATGGGAAGGAGGGAGAGAACATGGATTGAAAAGTGTTAGAAAACAATCAATGAAAATGATGTAATCTGGGGGAAAAATCTTTAAAAATTAAAAAAAATGATAAAAGAAATAATAAAGTTATATCCATTTACTCAGGATTTTTACAACTTTAGCCAGTTTATTTAAT
>NC_058131.1:409777434-409818517 GCF_016433145.1 Gracilinanus agilis | reverse complement strand
GATGACTCGATGGGTGCCCCAAACTTGCTCTATTTCTTTTTAGCTGGGTTCGGAGCTATAGGTGAGTGTGGAGGGGGTGGGGGTGGGGTGGTTGCTCAGCCTGCGATTGAGTGAGTGAGAGCCCTTTTTAGCCTGGAAATGTCTCGATTCCACGTACCTTCCACGCTGTGCCCTGTTGTGGGGTTCCTCCGTTCGTCTGGACTTGTTTTTATGTCCCCTTGAGGAGTTTTGTGTGTTTCGGTCAGGAGAGGTTAAGAGCTGCTTCTTACTCTGCCGCCATCTTAACCCGGCGCAAGTCACTTTTAAAAATATGTTTGCTTTAATTCCTTCATCTGTAAAAATGATGAAATGGCAAGCCAGTATACTATCTTTGCCAAGAAAATGTCAAATGTGGGTCCCAAAGAGTCAGTCATGATTGAACAATAGAGAAAAACAAATAATTGCATTTTCATTCCAATCAAATACATTATACTAAGGGCTGTGGGAGAGAGATGAAAAGCATGAAAGTGAATAAGAAAGAAATATTATTTTCATAAATTAAATGAGCTACAAAATAAAAAGTCAACAAATGACTATAAAATTTCTCCTCAATTTCCTTATTCCTTTTTCCCCCTTCATATAAGTTCTGTGGAACTATCTAGCACCCAAGCAAGAGTTACTGGTTTTCAACTCTACTTTGCTCTTTCTATATTATGCAAGTAACTCTGTCTCCCAAAACATTCCATTTGACAGGATGGGCAATGACACAATGGAGACCATTTAATGAAATAGGAACAGACAGAAAATGGGAAAGAGCACAGCTGTCCTTAATAATCTTATTGTTATAAATTATAATAGTATTTTATAAATAATAATCATAAATAATTAAATGGAAAGCACAATAATAGTCATACTAATAATTCCATTTAAGGGACCCATAATCTCATTGAGGTAGATACTTTTTCAATAGTATAGACTGCAATCCATAAATGCCTTTTCTTCCTATCAGTCACACAGCAAGCATTTATTAAGTGCCTACTCTTTGCCACATCCAGCCTTAAATTCTCAATGTAGTATTCTCCAAATGTATTGGAGGCTTTTTTTCTAGATATCTTACATTTTTCAGGTTACCTGTCTCTTTTAGTCTCAATACATGATAAGAAAAAGATTAGTGTTTCATATTCTAATCATGTGTGTGCTGAATTTTATCTTTTATGACATTTTTATATGCAAGTCAGGCTATAGCCTGCTCATACCAACCATTTATTTCTTTATTGACCATTCAAAAAGAGTTTAGCCTAATGGTCCATGCCAGAAAAACCAAATGGATAAAAACTATCTACTCTTCCAATTATGATATACAACCAGACAGACAACTGAATTGGTATATACACATACACACATAAACATATATGTGTGTATGTGGGGGTGGGGTGGGGGGTATGCAGCTACATGTTCAGTGTTCAGAGCCTTAGGTCTGAAGTCAGGAAGACCTGAGTTCAAATATGGCCTCAGACATTCACTAGCTATGTAACCTTGGGCAAGTCACTTAACTTTTGTTTGTCTTAAATCAACTAGAGAAGGAAATGGCCAATCGCTCCAGTATCTTTACCAAGAAAAACCCACAGAGGGTCACAAAGAGGCAGACATGATTAAATGACTACAACAACAACAATATAAACATGTGTATGCCTGTGCATATATATACTATATATTTATATACATGTGTTTGTATAGATAGATGATAGATGATAGATAGATAGATAGATAGATAGATAGATAGATAGATAGATAGATAGATAGACAGACAGATAGATAGATAGACAGACAGATGGGTAGGTGGATGGACAGGCAGACAGATGGATGGATGGATGGATGGATGGATGGATGGATGGATGGATGGATGGATAGACAGACAGACAGACAGACAGACAGACAGACAGACAGACAGACAGACAGATAGATAGATAGATAGATAGATAGATAGATAGATAGATAGATAGATGGATAGATGNGATAGATAGATAGATAGATAGATAGATAGATAGATAGATAGATAGATGGTTAGATAGATAGGTGAACAGACAGACAAGCAGGCAGACACTCCTGATAGACAATAAGCAAGTTCCAGAAGAAGAGAGCAGTCTGACTTGCTTATTGAAAACTCACTTTTAATAATACAAGCTTCTCCCTCATACAAAAACCTGTCATTTAATGCAAATAGTCTTCTGATGTCGTTCTAATAGTTTAAAATCATGGGATACCATTATCTTCAAAGAATCAAAGGCCCAGAAAACAAGATATTATCAGAAACATTTTTGTCTTGGAAATCTGACAGGATGATAGTGGGACATAAAGTAGGGATAGCAAGAGGAGAAGATAGTGTTGGCAGAATCAACACAGCCTCACATTGTGTCATAATTACGTTCTTTAGAGGCATAGCTTCACAGCAGATTTAGACTCTGCTAGTGACTCTTTGGGAATGACTGGAGAAGCTCCAGTTACTTGACTCTGGAGCCCCTCACTAATGAGCTTCCCTGTCAGACCTCACATAGCACTTTGTTTTGCACCTCTCTTGTAAATTTATCATGTAATGTTGTGTATTACTTGTCTGTGATTCATCCCCTTCCTAGACTATAAAATCTATGAAAGTAGGCACCTCATCTCATCCGAACTTCATCTCTCCCTCAAAAACTCACAAAATATACTGCATTCAGTAATTTAAATGCTGTTAGAATTAAACATTTACCAGATCTATATTGTGAGTTAAGTACTGTGTTAAACACTGTGAGGAATGTTACACAATTCCACAAAAATTTTTAAGGGTACACAAGGCACTGTATCAGGCATGAAGATACAAAGATTAAAAAAAATACTTCCTCTCCTCAAAGAATTTATAATCTATTCATCATCCAACTCTTTTTGACCCCATATAAGGTTTTCTTGGCAGAGCTTCTGGATTAGTTTGTCATTTCCTTCTCTGGTGGATAAGACAGGGTGACTTGCACAGGGTCACACAGCTAGTAAAATGTCTGAGGTTGTATTTGTCTTCCTGAGTCTAGCCCCAATGTTCTATCCACTGAGCTATCTAGCTGCCTCCTATTATCTACTGGAGAAGTACATAAATGATGTAGAAAACACAGATCCTCTGTTGTTGAGAGGCCTATAATCTAATTGGGAAGGCAAAATATGTACATACGATTCAGTGCATTGTAAAAAATATATGCTTAATCAATATTTAGAAAATGAATGAGTGTAGAGCAATGACTGATGGGTAGCAATATATTCTGTAGCAATTTAGATAGTGGAAAGATAGAGTGGAAAAGTTAGGTCTGAAGTTGAATCTTCAATCAGTTAGTCAATAAGCATTTATTACTTGTTTATTATGTGCCAGGTGCTATACTAAGCACGGGGAATATAAACACAACCAGTCCCTGCCCTAAAGGAGTTTACATTCCAATGAGGGAAAAAGCATTTAAAAGGAAACAGAATGGGGAGTAATGAAGAATGAGAGAGGGATATAAGAAGAGTATAATAAAAAAAGTTCAGAATGAAATAAAGCCTAGAAAGGAATGAAGACATCATTGGCTTAAATGCCCTTCTAAAAAGGAGATTCTGGAAGGTGTGTGTGTGTGTGTGTGTGTGTGTGTGTGTGTGTGTGTGAGAGAGAGAGAGAGAGAGAGAGAGAGAGAGAGAGAGAGAGAGTAAGAGCGAGAGCGAGAGCAAGAGAGAGAGAGAGACTTTACAGGGACAGAGATGGAGGGTACATCCAATTTGTGAATTTCAGGACAATAATGAGCTTCTGAGATAAAGAAGTGGAGAAAGTTGGCAGATCAACCTAGAGAGGAATGAAGTATTTTAGATGGAAGTATTTTAATGGAAGCTTGGGATTATTTGCGATGCAAGAACATGACATTTTCAGTGGGAGGATCAATATGAAGATTGGCACATGGTAAACCTTTCTATTTAGCTCAACTCCTGATCTCCCCCTCCTCTGCTGCTAATTCTTTTCTACTTGATAGAATGCAAACTCCTTGAAGGCCTGGACTGTTCCATTTTTTTACATAGCATAGTGTCTGGCACATAGTACTGTAGGAATATATTCAATGTTTGAGTGAGTAATAACTAATATTTATATTATATTTTAAAGCTTATAAAGTGAGTGTTTCATTCCAATCTCATGAAACACTTGGTGCAAATATTACTTTGCTGATTTTCAAACAAGAAAAATTAGTCTTCCAGAGTTATGATTATCAATCAATAGACATTTATTAAGCACCTACTATATGCCAGGATCTTTGCTAAGCAAATGGTCGTGAGGTAAAATGGAAAGAATCCTGGATTTTTAGCCAGTAGACCTAACTGCAAATATTGTCTCCTCTTTCTAGGGATGTGACCTTTGGAGGGCTTTCCCTCCTTGAGTCTCAGATTTCTCATAAGTGAAGACTTTAGACTAAAGCATCCCAAAGAGCATTTGCAGCTCCAGCTCCTCTGATGCTATGACTTCAAGTCTAGTAAGTTGTCTACCACAAGATTGCACTTCTTTTTCATGAAAAAGCAATTAGCAGGTAATTACTACATAGTTATTCTATGGAAGACTTTCTGAGAGATGGTTAAGGAGGGCAACTATATAGAGTGCCAGATCTGGAGTCAGGAAAACTTGACCATATAAAGCCTCAAACACCTATCATCTCTGTGACACAGGGCAAGTCACTTAACCCATCTGCCTCAATTTCTTCTTTGGTAAAGTAAGCTAGAAAAGGAAATGGCAAACCAGCCCAACTGTGTTTGCCAAGAAAACCCCAAATGGAGTCATCAAGAGTGTTGAATATGACTGAAACGAATGAACAACAAGAAGAGGTATATAAGCCCTACCCAAAGGTTTACATTCTAGTTGAAGAGAAGAGGTTTATACATATGAACTTTCACTGCACTCCCTATGACACTTTTTTCTAATAAGCAGAGAATTGGAGGCCTGGGATCCCAACAGAATCACTAGAGCCATGTAATAAAGCCCAAATTCTTTAATAAGAGTAACTTCAAAAAATCCTGGTGCTGGTAAAATTCCAACTGAGAGAGGCCACCTAATTAATTTCTAGGACCTTGGGAAATCAGAGGAAATTTTCTGGGGACTTATCCCAAATCTCTAATTAAACGGACTCCCCCTCTCCCCTTCCAGATCAATTATTTTTCCCTGATCCCCCCTTTTCATGTTCATGAATCCCATCCTACTGTTTCCTCTCTTGCCAGGAGGGCAGGCTGTGTGGGTTCCATTTCTTGCCATCAGTCCATCCCTCACTGAATCCATTCCCTGCCAGGGCCAACCCCTGGGCCTCCTAGCTCCCACTCAGGCACTAAAAAGTCATGGCTATTGGGCCTCCAAACAACCCCCATGGCTAGAACTATAAACATTGGGCTCATTCTCTTCTCTCCATAACAAATGAGTTTTGTGAGTTCATAAATTTCAATTACTTGGTCAAATTGATGCCTTTTGCATCCTGTGTTGGTTTTGCAATTTTGTAAAGCCATTGTCATTAGAACTGTGAAAGACCCATCCAAATATCGAGTGTGGCCTTTGCCAGAACAAGAGGTAATCACCAAACAGAGCCATTCACCATTTAATTTCAGTGCTTCTACCAACAATGGAAGCCACCAAGTCACTTAGATTAGTGAATGAAAAGCTAACTGGCCATGCTAAAAGGGACAACTTTTCTATGTCCAACCACACACATCACATAGGAAGACCTATTTTTACAACTGGAGTTGTCATTGGCTTTGACTCTATCAAAATTTACTGCACAATGTAGTTAAATTTCTTAAAGCTTCATAACTTGGCCTATTTTCATCTTTTTATTGTTATTATTTTTCTTATTAAATATTTTTTGATAATTCTGTCACTTAGCTATCAGATACCCAGAGCCAGATTTCTTTAATTTAATCATCATTCTTGCAAAAAGTATAACCTCTTACCTGGAATCACATTCTCTGAAGGCATTAGATTATGGTATCTGAGGTCCTTACCATATCTAAAACTCTCTTATTGAACTGATGATGATGGAGATGACTCGATCATCTTGGGGATGAATGACTTAAAACTTAGAGGAATATCAAAGGTTTTTTAGTCCAATTTCTTGTTTCCAGATTAGAAAATTGAGGTTCAAAGGTATTAAATTGCCCAAATATAAATACAGTGGCAAATTTGGGATTCTAAGACCACTAAGTCCAAATCTACTGACATTTCCACTACATCTTGCTATAAACCCAAAAGAATGGGTAATGTGTGTTGGCAAGAGGGATTGTCCCTATCCCAACACTGTAACATGATTTCTCCACTATTAAAAGCCAAAATCTAAATTGGTGTCTCTCAGGAAGCCAGAACCCAAACTTCTCAGCTTGGACAAAGAGTAGAAATATCTAGAATGTCAGCTACAAGAACTTTAATGTGTATATTAGAACAGGAATTTCTATAACAAGAGATTTCTAATGTTCTTCTAATAGACCATTTACCTTATTTGGCATGTATGAAGGAAGGAAGAGAAGAAGGAAGGAACAAAAGAAAGAAACAAAGGAACATGGAATATGCATTCATTAACTATCTGTGATGTATAAGGCATTGGACTAAGTGCTTTACAAATATGTCATTTGATCTCCACAGCAACTCTGAGAGGTATGTGCTATTATTATCCCCATTTTATAGATGGAGAAACTAAGTCATATAGGAATAAATTGGCTTATCTGGGGTCACACAGCTATTGTCTGAGACTCGATTTAAACTTAGGTCTTCCTGACTCCAAACTTAATATTCTACCCACTGTACCACCTAACTCTATCATACCATCATAACCATTGTAATTAATTTGACTCCTAAAGGGGAGTTCCATTTCTATTTCCCTAGCATTTATCCTCACTTTGATGAATCCCATGTCAGATTATTTATGTCTACATTGTCTTCATTATGTGATCAACATGTTATCTCATAAGGTGGTCAAACTTCAATGAGATGATTCTTAAGTGTCTGGTCATGCAATTCGGGGAATAGAATGGATTGTGTGATCACAAAACATTTAATATAATAGTTGAAAGAAAATTTAGAATGTGAGAATATTAGAACAGGAAAGGATCTTAGGATATAGAGATCAATATTCTCTATATTCAATATTCTCAATATTCAATAGAAAAGGACATAAAATTGCAGAGCCAGAAAAGACCTTAGATAACAGTGTATAAAGTGTCAGAACTAGAATGAACCATTTTAGATCAAGGATTCTCAAACTTTTTGTGTCCTGAACCCCCTTGACAATCTAATGAAGCCTGTCGGCTCCTCAGAATAATGTTTTTAAATGCATAAAATAAAATAGAGAGGATCACAAAGGGAACCAATTGCACTGAGATATAGTTTTAAAATGTTTTAAGATAAATTCATAGACTTGTTAAAGAACCTCAATGTAGATAAACCTCCCTCATTTCAAAAATAAGAAAACAGAGGCCCAGAAAGCTAAAGCAACTCGTCCAAGGTCCAATAACAACAATATTTATTGAGTGTCTAGAATGTGCTGCACTGGGGATTCAAGGTTTGTCTCTGCCATTTACTAGTTACGTCATCTTATATAAGTGACAACCTCTGTCAGTCTTTTTCCTCATTTGTAAAACGAAGGTTATAATAATGCTTGTACTGCCTACTTCACAGGGTTTTTGGGGGGAAATAGCTTTTAAATGCCATGTAAAAAATGAACTATTATCATTATTATATAAAAGATAAATAAGATGTTCCCTCATATTAAGGAAGCTTATAGGCTAGCAAGAAGGTTAGACAATTCCTGGAAGAGCCAAGAGCAGAGTTTGCATCTTCCATTACATTATTTTTTAAACTCTACTATGCTCAAATCTTCAGTTACTCCTTCATAAGGAAAATAAGAATTAATATAACCCTAGATTTAATTAATAGAAGTATAGTGTGCAGTGCTCCTTGGATAATCTGGCATATTATATAAAATTCTGGTGCCACATTTTAGAAGGAACATTGAGAACATTCAGAGGAAGGTGCTTAGAATAGTGAAAGAACTTCCTTTCTAGAATCAGTTGGATTTTCAGCATGGAGAAGAGATTTCACACAACTTCCAGAGCTGAAAGTGACCTCAGAAGTCATAGAGTTGAAGGATCATAAATTTAGAGCTGAAAGAGGAACTAAGAGGAAAATCTAATCAAATCCTCTTATTTTAAAGATGAGGAAACTGAAGTCCAGATAAGTTAAGTGGCTTGCCTATGATCATATAAGGTCAACTACAATTGAGCTACAATTTTGAACCCAAATCCTTTGAATTGGAATTCCCTTTACATGACAGATAAGTCTTCATCCAGCCTTTATTTGAAAACTTCCAAAGGAATGGAAGTCACTACTTTCCAAGATGTTAGACATCTTTAAGAAGAGGAAGGATGACCACTTGTTGAGGCTATTGTAGATAGGAAGTATCATTTCATTGCCACTAGATACGATGATCTCTTCCAACCTAACACCCTTTGTTAGCAATTTTCAACCTTAGGAAAAAAAATCATTCACCTTATACACTCAAGTTGACATTTTTTTCTTCTGGTAAGTGAAGACTGTGGATCTTAGAGATTTAGTGCAACTTCCATTGGGGAAAAGTAGGGTAGTTTTAAAAATTGTAGTCTAGTAAATGCTTTGTATTTATTTGCTAGTATGGGCAATACATATTTGCACAATGTAAAAAGATTACAAATGAGTAAGATGATATTTTTCTCTTCACTTTAAAAAAGACCAAACAATAAAATAAAAATATTTAATAGAATTGAAATTTGGAAGAGGCACACCAGTAGGGCCTCTGGAATGAGATGCTACATTCAAACCTGAGCTCCTGGAATAAATGTATAGAAAAAATATGGCAAGAAAGAAGTACAGTGATAGATAACATTGGATAGGGGATTCAAATAGATGATCTTGTTTCTGGGCATTTGGCTGGTCTCTGCTTTTTGTTTCCTCTTCCAAGTAAATAACCAAATGTCAATGTCAAGATAGACATTTCCAGAACTAGAGTTTATGAGTTTGAGAAGTAAGTCCAAAAGGTCCATGAATAGAATTAATTGGTATCCAGGGGAGTGTATTCATCAAAAAAAATTACTACTAGGAAAATCATAACCAGATATTGTTTGGACAGTTCCAAATGTGGTAAAAATGTGACTATGCCTATTCTGAGGCCCCACAAACTTCTTTATGTTCCAACAAATTAATTAATTTTCTGCTTTACTGTCTGCTACCATATATCCACCAGAGTGTATGCTAGGGAAAAGCTAAGCCATTCATCTTAGCACAACCATGTACCATGTATCCTCCCTTTCACCTGGGAATTCTCAACCATGCCACCACATGTATATTCTATCCACTTTATTCTTTCTCACTTCTTGCTCTGAAAACTATAATCAAATCAATATTACAATTGTCAGCATGGCTGTTGGCTCCCCTATTTTTCTACTAGCCAACCATCTTATTGATTTCCCAGATCATAACTCCCTTCCCTTCCCTGACTATCACTCCTCTATACTTGTCGTTTCCTCATTAGAATTACTAGATTGACTAGCTGAGTGATCCTGGGCAAGTCATTTAACCCTGCTTACCTGAGTTTCTTTTTCTGTAAAATGACCTGGGGAAGGAAATGGCAAAACATGCCAGTATCTTTCCCAAGAAAACCCCAAATGGGGTCATGAAGAACCAGAAATTACTGAAACAACTGAACAATGATATTAGAATGTAAGCTTCTTGAGAACTGGGACAATCTGGTTTTTCCATTTGTATCTCCATCACTTATTAAACTACCTGGAACATATTAAGTGCTTACTAACTACCTTTTATTCATTCATTTCACTTATGAAGACCAAGAATTATAAATTTCTCACATTATGCAATTAAACCTTAATTTTGAAGCTAAATAACAGATTTATGAAAGCAACTGAATGAAGGAACTACCTTTATATCTGAACTATGACTTGACCTTATACTCAATCAAACAATAACACTTTACTATATATCCTTGGGTCAGTCCCATGGAAGGTTTCAAAGAAATGTCTGAATAGTATCTAGTTTGGATAGATTATCATGCATAGCACTGAACACATAAATATTGTATCTGTTCTTACTTAAAGAACAATGAAAGCATTTATTCCATTTCCATCTGTAACAGATGGGGAGATCGTGCCTTATTCCTCTCTCAACTATCCCATCTGGAAATTTTCCAAGCAATAGTATAAAATAAAGAGAGATGAGGCCAGTAGTAGTTCAATACTAGTCAATCTACAGGGAGGATAAAGTCAATGAGAAACTAGAGGCAGAGAATCTTAAGTCATTCCAGAGAAAACTTACCCACTATCATACTGAATGATGAAAAATAAACTTAAATTTTTGGAACACTCAGCTAATAAAACTTTTTTCTCCATCACATTAAAGTCTTCTGAGAGAATATCATAGAAATCATAGAACCATAAACTTTTCAAGCTCAAAGAGACTTTAAAATCATAGAACATACAATGTTAGAGCTAGCAAGAGCTTTCTAATAAAAGGTTATTGGAGCTAGAAATGAACTTAGAAGCATAGAACATTGAATGTAAGATCTGAAAAGGACCTTAGATTTATCATACCATGGAATCTTAGAACAAGAAGAATCCTTAGAATATTAAATGATAGAGCACAACGGGAAAGAATCCTGGAGATCATTTAGTCCAACTCTGTCATTTTATTGATCAAAAACTAAGATTTGCTCAATGCCATATGACAAATGAATGGAAGAACCAACCCTAAACAGAGGTGTCCTTAATCCCAGGGCAGTTCTTTTTCTAGTAGCTTTTTAGAAGAGATACAAAGACTGCAGAAATCTGCATTTCATGGAATTAAGAATTTATTTTTCATATGCTGTATGAATTCTTTCTTGGTGTAAAAGTAAAATTTGGGAGGTGCCATCTTTAAGTGTATATATATATATATGTATTTTCTGGACACGGGGAAATTATCAAACTACATTTCCTGTGGTCCAAAGGGTTTCCAGTTCCGGTTCTTTGGGCGTGGGGACACCTACGTGGTGGTCTCCACGTAGGGAGGAGTTTATAATCTCCTGGGTTAGGAGGGAGTGGTCTCTTGGCTAGCAGACTGGGGAGGAGAGAGGAGACAATAATGGCGAGGGCGGTGGTTTTTGAATTCTTACAAGCGCGTAGTCTAATAACTTTATCTATCAGCATGGCTTTAATTAAATTACTAATTTATATTATTATAGCAGCCTTTATCATTTTTAATATTTATATTGGGGGCCCTGGAGTAGAAAGGCCTCAATTCCTGTATATCAAGGACAATTCATGTGTATTCCTGTGTTTGGGATAGAGAGTCTATCCAGGCTTCTTCTTTTTGTATTTTCTGTGTCCATAGAAATTCCAGAGAATGAGGATATTTTTTCCCTCCTACTTGCGAAAATTTACCTGTCGAACTATGTGTATAGGGAAGAGCTGAAGATTTTGTGAATCACCTCCTAATTAGGTATTCATCAGTTAGAGATGTCTTGGGATGTTCAAGGGAGGGGCTGAATAATGAGTTCCTAAAACTATTTATTAAGCTGCCTCACCAGGATTCAAGGTCTTCTGGTCATTCAAGAGGGCAATAGAGAACTATATTCCTTTTTTGGTTATGATACTAGTCTAATCAATAAATTGACAAAATCAATAAACTGATAATATTTCTTAGCCAAAATCAATCTCTCAAGATAATTTTTGCTATAACATTTAGATAAGTTTTAGGAAGACATATGTGTAGCATAGTTGCAATGCTAAATGAAAATTTTAAGGACAATCAGCAATCATAGAAAATCCAATAAAAGAATTATGAGGCAATTTTTCAGGATGCCACTATCAATATTTTCTGGGAAAGAAATGCCATTGATATCTACTTCCTCAATTATAGAACTATAGATTGTCATACAAGGCAATGAATATATATATATATATATATATATATACAAACGTACAGCAAGATTTTCTGTTACTACTATACTTCTTAAATCATTGAGCTATATAGCTTAATTTGCATTATAGTTTGTGTACATGTCTTATTCCTTCATCATGAATTGTAAGTTTCTTGAGTGAACAAGTGAGTCCAAAAATATAGAATTTGCAATCTTATTAACAAAACAAAAACATTCAAAAAGTAAAAAGAGATAAACAATGAAACTACATGATGTTGAAAGGAACCATAAAAACACTGTGATATTATAAGTAATAGACTTGTGTGCTCCAAATGCCTTAGTATCCTAATTCTTAAAGGAACTATAAACTGAACTAGAAGAAGACATAGGCAATAACACAATAGTGAGAGGAGACTTTAAAATTCATTTTTTCATTTTGGATAACTTCAAAAAGATAAGCAAAAAAGGAAATATGGAACTGAACAAATGGCTGAAGAAATTATAACTAAAAGACATAGGTATCTTCAAAATATTCTACAAAAGAACTTACATTTTTTTCTGTACTTTATGGAATTTTTACAAAATTGATCATCAGAACACAGAGATGTTGCAAACAATTGTAAAAAGGCAGAAATGGTTACTAAATCCTTTATAGACAGTAACACAATAAAATTTGTCATTGGTTCAAGGCCAAAGCACACAGATTCAAATGAAGACATAACAATGAAATCCTAAATAAGTGGCTCAAAAAACAAACTAGAGAAACATATAATAATTATGTAAAAGAAAATGGAAATAATGAAACAACATACCAAAATGTCTGGAATGAAGCTAAAGTAGTCCTTGGATGAGGGGGAGAATCATATACCTATAAATATACACTGGTAAAGGATAAAAAATGGAGTTAATGAACTGAATATTCATTTGTTAAAATTAGGAAACCAGTAATAAAAAACCTAAAATAATCCCAAATGAGAAGATACAAAAAATTAGAAGAGAAATACAGAAGTTGAAAACAAAAACTTGTAAAACTGAAAAATAAGATTAAAAGCTTCTTTTTTTAAAAAGAACATTCTTTACTAGCAGCAATGCAACAATCCAGGACAATTCTGAGGGACTTATGGGAAAGAATGCTATCCACATTCAGAGAAAAAACTGTGGGAGCAGAAACACAGAAGAAAAACATTGAACACATGAGGTGATGGGGATATGACCTGGGATGTAGACTCCAAACAACCACCCTGGTGCAACTATCAATAATATGGAATTAGGTCTTGATCAGCATAACATGTAAAACCCAGTGGAATTGTGCATTGGCTATGAAGGGGGAGCGGGTAGAATTCACAACAAAACCAGAAGACAAAAAGAATATTCAGAATAAAGTACGTACAACTATATACTAAGAAAACTGTGTTGACAAAAGAAAGAGAATACTTCAAACACAGAAAATACTCAAACAATCAGAAGACCAGATAGAGAACTCAGTCTCAATAATCTTAACAAACTGTTATAATCTAATAAACTAATCTTACAAAACTCAATCCTGGAAAGGAAATAGATCTAACTCTAAAAGATCTACTAAATAAAAAAAAAACCAACTCCTAGTCCTGATGATCAAAAGAGAATTCTATCAAACTTTTACAGAATAATTAACACCCATAATTCTTAAATTAGTCCCACAAATGAGAGAGAATGCACCCAACAAAAATCCTTTTATGGGATAAATATTGTCCTGAGACCTAAACCAAGGAAAGATAAGACTGAGAAAGAAAACCATAGATCAATATTATTATTGAATATTGATTCAAAATTTTTCAACAGAATACTGTCAAATAGACTACAGTAATTTATTCAAGAAATCATTGATTATAACCTAGTAGAAATTATACCAGGGGTATAAGAATGGTTCAACATTAAGAAAACAATATAATTAATCATATTAAAGACAAAATCATTCAAAGCCACTTAATCATCTCAATAGATGTGGAAAATGCCTTTGACAAAGTACAGCACTCTTTTGTGCTAAAATCCCTACAAAATATAGGCAAAGAAGGACCTTTTTACATCATACAAAAGCATCTAAGTAAAATTAGAAGCAAATATCTTGTGGAATGGGGACACATTACAATCTCTTTTAGGAATATGGGAATGAAGCAAGGATGACCACTCTCCCTGCTATTATTTTAAATAGTTCTGGAAATGCTAACAATATTAAGAAGATAAGAAGAAGAAATTAAATGCATGAAGATATATAAAGAAGAAATAAAATTATCCCAACATACTGTTGATATGATGGTATACTTGGAAAATTCTAGGTAATCAATGTAAGAATTTAAATTTAGGTTTTATGCTAAATACGAGAATTCTAAAGTAATATTGTGGTCACCAATTTAAAATTATTACAGCTTAAATCAAAATGACTTTTAGCAGTTTTATTTACAAAGAGATGAAAAGGAAAAAATGCAGATGAAGAGACAGAAAGTACTGCCTAGCTACAAATACCCTAAGTTTAATCCTAATGTTTCCAGACTGCAAATGCAATTCCAAAAGTGAATCTCACCAGAATCCAAAGTCCTAATTAGGAAGCTGAAATCCTAATAGCCAAGAGATGCTGAAGAATCCACAAGAATCTTCAGTGCACACAAGACTAAGACCACCAAGAATCTCACCAGAACTCATGCTGAAGGGAGTGTCCCACTGAAGCACCAATAAGCAGAGAGAGTCTCCTCACCTAAGAACCAAGGAAGAAATCATTCCACTCACCACCACAAGCCAATCCAGAATCCAGGAAAAGTCTTCTCCTACAGTTCAGCTCACCAATACAGAGAGAGTAAATCATTCCTCAGGCTGGCCTTTTTAAAACAGTTTTCCTGACATCACTTCCTGTTGCTCTTCCACTTTACAGGAACCAATTGCAGTCTTTCATTTTGCCTAGCACTGCCCAAGGTGAGGGGGGTGGGAGGAGTGACCTTTGGAGGTGTGAGCTTACTCTAGTAAGTGACTTGGAACTCACTTACTTAATGTCAAGTAGGGGTACTTTAAAGTTCTTGATTTGTTTAGCTAAAAATAGACAAAGGGAGAGTTAATCCTATCTTCACATTCCCCACCCCCTTAATTCTTTGGGAGATTAGTCTCCCCAGTGAATCATTTAATATAACTGGCTTATACCTCCAAAGATCTTCTAGCTAAAGGTTTATACAATACTACACTTTCTAAAAGGAAACTACAATAGTTGGAGATAAAACAGAGAGCAAAACCAATGTTTGCTAGGCACATTGACAAAAAGCCAATTAGGGGGCAGTCTCCTTTGGCATAAGAATTTACATTCAGAATAAATTATATGTTTAACCCACGTTAGTTCAATCAATTATATCCCAAAGTTCATTCTGATCTTCTGATGCAATATAGGATTCTTTATGGCACTTTCTCCAAACAGTCCATTTTCTTGATTCAAGGACTTAGCGAGCTACTTTTCCTGAAATTTCTCTCAAAAAATTTTAAATCTTGAGGGGCAGCTGGGTAGCTCAGTGAATTAAGAGTCAGGCCTAGAGATGGGAGGTCCTAGGTTCAAATCTGGCCTCAGATACTTCCTAGCTGTGTGACCCTGGGCAAGTCACTTAACCCCCACTGCCTAGCCCTTACCACTCTTCTACCTTGGAACCAATACACTGTATTGATTCTAAGATGGAAAGTAAGAGTTTAAAAAAAGTTTTTTTAACCTTGGGTCTAACAAAAATTATACATCAGTAAAGATACTGACTGAGTCAATAGCTTTAGCAAAGTTGCAGGCTCTCAAAAATGAATAACATTTCTATATAATAACAAAACCCAAGAAATAAGCATATAATAGGAAATCCAAGCAACAACTTTGCAAGAAAAAAAATGATCAATGTACCCTTCTGAGTTCACTCTCTGAACTTGGACTTAAGAGGTAAGTTTAGTACCCAAAAGATAATCACAATTCCCCTCAGGATTCTAAGGTCAATCCTGAGGGCCTAGGGCTTCTAGTGCTATTCACAAGCCTTCATTTGATGTGTTTCTCAGTGATTATCAATTAGCAGTCAGAATTAATTATCTTTTAGAAAATAATACTTATTATAAATGGAATAACCAATCACAAATCAAGAAATATTATAAAGCATGATTCCCACCTTATGAAAAAGACATAAGGTGCAGAATGAGAAATAACTTTTTAGACATGACCTTTTTTTTTAAGTGAAGAAGAATTGAGATAAGATGGAGTTAGAAATGTAGAAAAAAACCTAAAATAAAACAAAAATGAGAAAAGAGAGAAAGGAGTATCAGTGAAATATTTTTTAACACAGCAGAGAATTTTTAAAGGTTCAGAAGACAGACAAACAGGACAGCTTTGAAACTAGTTTACTGAATTAATCGTATACTCTTAAAAAGAAGCTATATGTAATAAAGTTATGTGATTTCATACTCAATCCTCTTTCTTCTGTATATAGCAAATTGTTGACATTTGTTATTATTTGTTAAATTCAATGAATAATGTCAAATTAAAGTCCTAAAAAGAAAAATCAACATAGTATTTACCTTCCAAGATACTGAATATTGGAAATAACAAGGAAATTGAAGACATTTTTTAAACTATGTTCATGATTAAGGTAGGAAATGAGAACTAAGCATAATGAACCATAACATCAATAGCCTATAGTTATGTTCTTCTAGAAAGAAAAATGATAAAATACTTTAAGCTTTTTAGTAAATGTGATTGTTCAAAAAACTCTTTTTGACTACATGCAGGGAAGGTTCCTACCAGAATTAGTTGGAGAGCTTATAGATCCAGAAATCTTGAAGGTGGACATTTGTTCTTGTGATGTGGGTGAAAGGAGGATGAGGATGGATGGGAGGAAGGGGAAAGGAAGGTAGAGAAAGCAGAGGAAGGGAAGGAAGGTAACCGGGGTAGCAGGTCCCCAAGCCCGGTGGGGAAATTGACCTGAGCCCTTCGGAACTCAACCAAAACCAGGCTAGATGATAGGAATATTAATAAACTGGATTTATTTAGGTTAGAAAAGGGAAAATGTCTGGCAAAGCTATGAGGTAGATCACCAAAGCTCTCCAGGGAAAAGGGCTCTCCTCTGGTAAGGGGAAAAGGCACTTCTCTGAAAAAGGTGCCCAAAACACCAGCGCCTCTCTCTCTTACACGTTTTTTAGACACTTCCCACAAAGGAAATGGGATGTGTCTGAGGAAGTTGTGGTAGGGAGGCCTTGGAGATGTAGCCTTCCAGGGTCCTGGCCATTCCAAAATGAACATTCTAATGGAAGAATAGAACATCAGAACTGAAAAGAAACCTTAAAAATCATCTAAATACAACAACCCTCTCCTTTTACAAATGGAGAAAGAGACCCAGATAAAGGAAATGACCTACTCAAAGTCACGCATCTAGTTAATGACACTGATATATGAAGATTCCAACCCAAATTTCCCAACTCTCAATACTCTATTACATTATAGCTGTCTCACTATGTCTCTCCACCCATTTGAGACTATTTTCTTCCTATTTCAATTTTTTCTTGCCATATAATAAAGACTAGCACAATATTCGTTTTCCCCCCTGAAATGTATGGCTTTTTTTTAAATCAGTCTTATAAAGCATCTTTAGTTTAAACTCAACTTGTAAAAATAGTTTAAGATTGTTGGGGTTTTATAAACTATAAAGTTAAATATTATTCATTTGTTTTATTTTAATTTCCAACAATGTTTTATGTCAATGGGTATTTTTAGTGGCTCTTTCAAAAATCCATATAAATTTTTGTCTGCTATATTACCCAAGCACACACTTACCATATTGTATTCAAGGATTCCTTCAATGGCTTAAATATATGAATACTTCTATCCCCAGGGCCATCTAACTACCCAAGTCTGTGTACTAATTTATATCATAGGATCATCAGATTATTGATTTAAAGATGGAAAGGACCTCTGAGGAAATCTAGTACAATCCCTTATTCTTATGGGTAAGAAAACTAACAGAGAACCAGATTGAAGTAGCTTTTCATTGTACCATGGTGCATCTCTTATTATAAAAAGGAAGTTTAAATCATATACTATTTGAGTTAGAAGGAGTTTTAGAATGATAGAACATGAAATCTGGAGCTAGATAAGGGAACAGAAAGTTATAAAACAGATGTCAGAAATGGAGAGAACCACAGAAATCATCTGGTCTAACCTTTTCATTTTATATGAGAAAACTGAAACCCAAGGAGATGGCATGTCTTGTCCTGTCTAATGTTACAAAGCTATAATTCAAAATTTGGATCCTTCTGGCCCATCTGGTGCTTTGCAAAACCTCAATTGGAAAAAAAAAAAAAAAAAAAAACGTTGGAGATCAATTAGTTTTACTTTTTAACAACTTTAAACAAAATCACCTCTATACCACATTCCAACAAAGAGATATGAAGAACATCAATGAAGGGGAACCCATTAGATCCTATGGCACCATGTTCCCTCTTTGGGACAGTTTTAAATTGTTAAGATGTTTTTCTTACATTGATATGAAATGTCTCTCTGAAACTTTTGCCTATTTCTTCCAGTGCTGCACTCTGAGGCGCAAGAAAGCAGAACTAATCCCATATTTGTTCCATTCCCCAACTCCATAAATGACTTTAAATATTGAAGATACATGCTCCATCCCCTAATTTTTACCTTCTCTAGGCTAAACATCCTCATATCAACTATAGTAGCTATAATGACAGTATTAATTAAGTATTAATATATAACTTGAAGGTTTACAAAGCACTTTATTTCTATCTTCTCATATGAAACCTCACAACAATCCTTTGAAGCACTACAGATATGATTATTCCTATATTATATAGTAGGGAACTGAGGCTTAGAGACATTAAGTGACTTGTCCCAGGTCACAGAGCTGAGTGTCAGGGGCTGAATCCAAATCCAAATGCAAATCTTCTTGGTTACAAGGTTCTGGTCATCCCTCTCTGGATGCACTCCAATTCGTCAATACCTTTTCTAAAATGTGACATCTAGCACTTAGAACTTTACTCTTCAAATCCTTAGAAGCCAACATTAGAAATGGAAGAGAGAAAAAATGGAAGGATATGGACAGATTCTAGCAACTGAAAGATGGAATGAATCCTTAGTCCTTAGTCTTAGTCCTTCTGAATGAAGGACTAAGAGGCAAACAGACCCAAGTTGAGAGGAACAAGAAACTTTGTCAACAGTAGCCACAGCTTCAAAGCCCAAGAGGTACTTAGCAAAGAAAGAAGTAGGTCTCTGGCACCTTCCTTTTTATCTAGCCAAGAGAGAAGTAACCTAGTCCTCCATACCACCTTCCAATGGTGCAGTTTGGCAGGAGATTAAGATTCCCATTTGGCATGAAGAATGGGAAAACAGCTTGCCTCAATCCCCCTCTCCCTGTGCCCCTGGCTCTCCATGCTGAGAACTAAGCCATTTGAGAGGATGAGTAAGCTAATGATGGAATTTGCAGTTGTTGCCTCACATCAAATGGCCCTTAAACCTTGGAAGAGGAGGGAGGGGACTCATTTCTAGGGGCTTTTAAGAGCGTTCTCTCTCAGAGGTATTTGGGTACCTCTGCCCCCTTATATAATTCATTGGAGGGTAGTGTTTCTCAAACCCAGCTGGTCTCACTGGCAACAAGCCAAATCCGGTCTTCTAAATCCTGACTCCAACCTGGCTAGATCTTGAGTGTGGCAAATGGAAATCAGCAAATCCAGCTCCAATCCACCCCTCCTCCTGATTACCAAGTCAAAGACATGGGAAAGTGGGCATTTCTCTATTGAACACTCGATCCAGTGATTACTATTATTATATAATTGGTGACACAAGGAGCAACAGATTGAAGTGTCACCACTGGGCTAAGAGTCTTCTGCTTTTTACATGGCACTCGGTTCAGCTGCTATAAGACATGAAAATACAGCTAATTGCAACTAAAGAGTCTTCCTTGTAGCGTCCTCATTTTCTGCAGTTAGTGTCTTTTTATTCTGTGATGGTATCCTTGCAGTCATTGACTTTCAAATGCTACATATTTTGCTTAAAAGGAATCTTTCTGGCAAGGATGAGGGAGATGATGAGAATGGTACAGCATTTCATTAGGGAATTCAACTCCATGTGGTGGAGCACTTCAAATAATCATCATAATAGCTAGCATTTATATAGTGCTTTAAGCCTCACAAGGACCCAAGAGTAGTTGCTATTATTAACTTCCTTTTACAGTTGAGAAAACTAAGGCAAAGAGAGATTAAATGACTTGCTTAAGGTCACTCACTTAGCTAGATGTCGGAAGCAAGATTTGAACTTGGATCTCCCGAATTTGGACTGCTAGATCCACTGTCTGCAAATCATGCTCCCTGCAGATGCTGCATAATGGGTACTTGTTGATGCTATGGTGTGTATTTAATAGCTAGCATTTATATAGCACTTTAAAATTTGCCAAGTGCTTTCTACATATTATTTCCTTTTATCCTCACATCAAAGGAAATAGGCACTATTATTTTATAGTTGAGAAAACTGCAGCAGATAGAGGTTAAGTGACTTGGCCAGGGTCACATAATTAGTAAGTGTCAGAGGCCAGAGTTGAACTCATGACTTCCTGGCTCCAGACCCACTGCCCTATGCAACCTAGCTACCAACTGTGATGGAGGGCTGAATAAGTGGGAATAGATGCATGTTTAGACTGTCTTGAGCAATGCTGGAGTTTCAAAAAAACATGAGAAAATTTGTATAGCTTGATTCAGAGAGAAATAAACAGAACTAGCAAAACAATACTGAGTATATGTGATGACCACAATAGAATCAAAAAGAATACAGAAACATAACTGAGCATTTTTTTGTAGTAATGAGCAGAGAAAACATGAGGAAATACGCTTCCTTTATTTCCTTGAAGAAGGAGAAGGATTGTTTTCTCTATGGAACTCAGTCACAGTATGGGTTAGTGTGGCTTAATTGTTTTGCTTTGTTGAAAAAGAAAGCTCCCTGGTGGGGTTAGGGAGGGGGAAATCTCTGGAAATGGCTGTAATGCAAAAACAAATAGCATTGATTCAATTTAACTCAACAAGCATTTATTAAGCCCCTACTCAACTAGGCACTATTCCAGGTGCTTGGAGGTTTGGGCAGGGAGGGCTGTTTTTGGAAGTGACTCAAAAGAAATAATCCCTTGTCCTCAAGGTGCTTATATTCCTCATTTGTAAAGTGGGGGTAATAATGGCATCTACTTCACACAATTATTATGAGTAAAAATGAAATAATACTTATAAAGTGATTTGCAAAGCTTAGGTGCTATGTAAATGCTAGCTATTATTGTTATTATAGGTGGCTAATAAACATGTGTTGCAAAACAACCAAGTACAGCAAACTAAAAAAACTCTTTTGTTAAGTTTAATACCTTGTGACTTACCGGGATTTGGTGGTGTGCTGGTAAATGTTTAACCACCAATTCTCCAAAAAAAGTATTCATTGAATTTTAATTTCAATCTGCATTACTAATGTTTTCTCCATTACTTTTTTCAGTCTAGACTAGACCATCAACAAAATAATATTCAAGCTCTATATTGTAAAGATAGAATTAATTCTCCCTTTGTCTATTTTTAGTTAATCAAATCAAGAACTTAAAGTACCTCTACTTAGTAGCTAGCTAACCATTAGGTAAGAGAGCTCACAAGTCACTTACTTGTTCACACCTTCAAAGGCCACAAGCACTGCCACACTTGGGCAGTGCTAGGTAAATTGGGAGCCTGCAATTGGTTCCTGTGAAGAGGGGAAGAGACAGGAAATGTTGAGGGAGAGTGGGTATAAAATAAGAGACCAACATGGTCTGGGCACTTTTTCCTTCCTTGACTTTTGGAAAGACTCTTCCCTTGGATTCTGCATTGGTGAGGAGAGCTGTAGAGACATGCTTTTCCTTGGAGTCATTCTGCATTGGTGGAACTTTGGCTGAAGACACCACTGGGACTTCTGGATGAGGACCACCAGGACTTCCACATGGAGATCAGGACTTGAGGGAGTCCTTGGGGTGGTGGGGAGGGAGCTGAAACAAACTTCACAGCAGTGATTCCCAAAATGGGCGCTACCACCCTCTGGTGGGTGCTGCAGCAATCCAGGGGTGCGGTGATGGCCACAGGTGCATTTATCTTTCCTATTAATAGCTATTAAAATTTTTTAAAAATTAATCTCCAGGGGGCTAAGTATTATTTTTTTGGATAAGGGGGCGGTAGGCCAAAAAAGTTTGGGAACCACTGCTTCACAGGATCAGCACTTAGGCTGGTAGGTGTTTGTTTTGAATTCAGGGAAGTGCTATTTGGAAGTGTCTAGCAGACTCCCTATGGACATGTGGGGGCTTTGAGACCACATTACCCATGATTCCAATGGGTTTCCGGTCTTTGGGCGTGGGGACATCAAAGGTCCCCACGCATAGGGCAGCTTAAATTCAGAGGAGGGCCTAGAGAAGGTCTCTGGGGTTTCCTGGTTAGCTGGCTGGCGTACGAGAGAGAGGATGGGCTCCGGCGGTAAATTTAAAGGTAGTTAAGCGAGGTCATAGATATTTCACCAACAAGGCCATGGCTATTAAAATAATCTTTTCTCTTATACTATATGTCTTTATCATTTTTAATCGTAACATAGCCTAGACAAGGCTCTGTCTCCTTCCTATATTTCCCACTTTAAATATCTCTACTTGGTTGTAAATAAAAGCTGCTAACAGTCATTTTTGATTTAAAGTCTAATATTTTATAAACAGTGACCACTTTTATAACTCTCATATTGAGTCAAAACCTAATTTAAATATTATAGTATGATAGCATTTGACAATTTCTGAAAGTGAATACTCTCCCAGAAAATTTAGCAAATAGTTCTTGCAAGCTAATCAAAGCTATCTCTAGCACACCCAGTCTGGATCCCTATGATAAATGTCAAACCCAAACCTTGCCTATACTCACTTCTCAGCACTTTGCAATATAACTCTTGCTTTGATCCAGTGCATTCATTTCACAAATTTCTGATCAATTGCTGATCTTGGCTTGAGCACCTGCAGTACCCTTCCCAGCTAAAACACTCTGCTTCCTTTCATCCCCTTCCCTCTCATATATGGTTCCCCAAACTCAGAGGTTTTAGCATCCTGGAACCTGTCCATGAGAGATTCCAATACTATCCCCTTGTATTTATTTTGTGTATATTTATATATGTCCATGCTGTCTCCTTAGATAAAAGGTCAGTTCCCAGAAGGCAGGGACTATTTCATTTTTAACTTTGCAGATATAGAGCCTACCACTATCCAAAGCACAATGGGACTCCTCTTAGGTAATGACCTTCATAATTGCTGTAGAAGCCATATAAGAAAATCAATTCCATTCCTTTCTTAATAGTCCTATCTTGACCATGAACTCAAATATTCTCACAACTTTGCTACAGTAGCTTGTGAAATGTTTCCAGAAGTCAAAGGATACAATTTCTCAAAGGACAAAATTTTGCAGGGATTATTGAGGGCAATAATGAGTTATCAGGTCCTTTTGATTCTGTCTTCACAATATTTCTCACTTTGATCCCTTCTTGTCTCTTTCCCTACAACAATCTATCCTTCAAACTGCTGTCGTGACAACTTTTAGCACAACTGTGGGAATATCATTCCTTAGATCAAAAATCTTCGGTGACTCCCTATTGAACCCCAAATAAAACTAAAATTCCCTTATCTGGAATCCAATCTAGAATCTTATACCACTATAAGTCTCCAGCCTTATCTCATATTTCTATGACCCATGCACTCAAAACTCAAGACAAATTGGACTACTCTCTCCTTGGAATGTGCCTCCTGCCCCTGTGGCTCTCCCCACATTCCCTAAGCTGACAATGTTTTCTTTCCCTGGTACAGATTTCAAATTTTCACCCTCCTTTGGAATCCAATTCAAATGTCATCTCCTCCTTGAATTCTTTAATGCTGCCAGATTACTAAAGATCTTTTCCCTCAGACCCTTTATATTACTTAGTTTTACAATTCTCCTACTTATCAAGTTATGTTGGATATTATGGTTATTTGTATTTATCTTATTCCCCTATGATAGTCTTAAGGCAAGCTCCTTCAAGTCAGGTGCTATGTTACTCCTAATTTTTGCATAGTGAAGGCTAGTGTTCTCCTATAACATGGAAGTGTCATTGTGTGACTTAAAGAAAAACAGAGTAGGAATTTCCAGCCTCTTCTCCCCTCATCTTCCTCAAAGGGAGGCTTTGCTCTAATTAGGAAGGAAAATAGAACATTGAAATCATAAGTTTAGCCGCTCTGCTCTCCTGAGAGAGAGGAGGTACTAGACTAAAAGGTTATCTACCTCCACCCTTCAAAAGTATTAATCTAAGGGATGTGGTTTTCAAGTTCCAGCTAATTTCTGATTTCTGCTTCATTACTGGGGGAGGAGGATCCCAAGCTTTCTGTACAAGGCATAATTTTCTTCCCACTCAATACCAATTCCACAGTGAACATACATAATAAGAAGCAAAGAAACACATTTATCCAAGTCCATAACAAATAGGAATCAGAGAAGGTATACATAAGGAAGATATATACCAGACAATATAGAGTGAAAGAACTCTCCCATTGGGAGCTAGATAACAGCTCAATCAAGAGAGTCCTAGATCTTCACCCAAGGGGAAGTTCCCTATCAGGTGATGATGACAAATTACTTGTGGGTTCTGAACCAGGAGGAGAGAAATGACTTTGGGATTATAGGAGGATCAACCCCGCAGGCTTACAGATCAGACTCACAAACATCCTCTTGCTGGGTGGTGACAAAGTTTATTGATTTGAGGTGCACAATTTATAGAGGAAATTACATAGGTTAAAGAATTAGGTAAGCCTTTTACAAGAACAATGATTGGCAATGATTTACAAGATGGAAACAATGGATGTAGATTGCTTTAGTGGCTCTAAGCAATGTTTTCTATAGGATAATAAATCATAGGTAACATGCCAATTCAACATATCAACATATGACCCAGTTTTGTATAGAATACTGTATATTCTTCTTACAGTCCTCTTGCTTATTATTTTCTTGGCTGGACATCTAGTAACTCGGAGAGGAGAACGGATTGGGTTCAAGCAAAGGGGAGAGACTATGTGTCTTACTGCTTCTAAGTTAATGACTTCCCAGAGACCTTGCAATCTGGGGTGCACTGGGCTTATTTCCACAACCTTGCTGAATGGAAAGCTGCTGACTTCCCAACTACCCAGAAACTTTATGTCCTGGGGTACGTTGGGCATGGAAGTCCCTGATCTTCTTATGCTGCTCCCACAGTTCCCCAAAATCTCTAGTGGAACAAGCTAGTGATTGGGACAAGATGGGGACTGTCTGCTCCTCTTTTGTTACTTCTTCCCAAAGTCTTTTCTTTAAGCAACCTGAAATGAGGTTGGCATCTTCCACCTTCTTTTTTGAAACTGGAAGCCAGAAGTATCTAGAGCAACGTCAGCAACCTTTTTGGCTGTGAGAGCCATAAACGCCTGTGGAAGGAGGAGGAGGAGGAGGCGGAAGGCACTGGAATATGGGGAAGGGACTGAAGGGCCCCCTGGGGCACATCCTGGGGCTCTGCTCGGACTGGCCAGTCGGGAGGTGGAGCCAGATATGGCTTGAGAGCCATACATTGCCGACCCCTGATCTAGAGTATCAATAGAGCCAGACCATACTAAAGAAATCTGAAAAGAATCAAAGCAGGTCCAAAGACCAGAAAAGACTGGAGCTCTCTTCTCTCTGGTACTTGACAATCTGTCCCATCCCTCATGCAGTTGTAAGGCATTGATTTCCTCTAACGAGGATAGAGTCTCTCTTGAATTTGAAGATGAAATAACTGTCTGTTGAATGTATATATTGAGAACATCTAAAAAATGTGCTTTAAACTCAGAAAGTAAATCACACAAACAAAAAAAAGGATTCCCAGAATGTTTTGATAACTTCAAAGAGGACAATGTTAGTGAGTTCATAAAGAGTAAGAGAGTGGTATCTAGTTAGAAATTATCATAAATTGTTAGCAAAATCTTGAATATAATGATTAGCTGCAGAATTCAAACTACCTTCCAGAAGGCTTGAGTGACTCACAATATCTTTTTAGATGAGAAAACATGGATTATAGATCATAGACTATTATAGCTAGAAGTTACCTGAGAAGCCATCTAATTCAACCTCATCATATTCCAGATGAGGGTATTGAAGAACCAAAGAGATTACCTGACTTGCCTAGGATCACATGGTTAATAAAGGGTTCTGTATTCAGTAGCCCCTCAATAAATTTAATCAATTAATTGCTAGGTAAAATACTGGTTTCTAATCTATTCTCTATCAAAGGATTCTCTTTCCATATTCTGGATTGTCAGCTCTCTGAAGCTTAAGGTGTGAAAGGAAGAGGAAGGGGTTAGCTCATTCTCAAAACTAGAATTATTTGTCAATGAACTCAAGTAATCTTCCCAGAAAGAAATTCTGGTGCTTCATAGATGGTTTTGGCTCTCAGTAATCAAATGGGAAATCCTCTAGCATTCAGCAAAATATTAGAGATACTGCCTTGAGATGTTGCAGGACAAATGAGAGGATTGGCATTTTTGGGTTACAAATTACAAATTGAGGTGCCTTTCTCATTGTTACGGGTGACCACTGTGACTTGCTTGCTTTTTGTTTGAGGCTGTTCGGAATGTGACAATGTCACTTGCCCAGAAAAGTTCACTTCCCAAAATACCACACTACAGGTAAATGGAAAAAAGGTCACAATGATATAGGTATGCTTGTTATAAATCATTTTGTACATAAAACTGCCTAATTACCAGGAAGATCAGATAGAGGATATGATACTGCCTTAGCAGTGGATGCTAAAGATGAGAAGGTGGCAGGCTAGGAATTAGAGAATATATTGTGGAAAAGCAATAAACCACTCCAATTCAAACCTTCTTTTTGTCTCTAAATAAAATGCTCAAATACGCCTTACAATTCATAAAGCAATAGATATCTAGAGAGGATTTTGGAGGACATCTACTCGAGCCCTTTCATTTTATAATATAAATGAGAAAAACGCGGGTTAGATAAATAGTTTTGCCCAGGTTCACACAAATAATAAATAACCTACCAGGTTCAAACCCTAGACTCCTAACCCTAAATTCTATGTTTTGCCCTCTATCCTATGTTCCTCCTATTCTCCACATTACTGTAATACTTAAAAGGTTCCAAGCCACTTTCCTCCTAGCAATCTTGGAAGGGAAGTACTGCAAACATTACATTTAAAATATTTCCTGCCTTACTAGTCCTTATTAAGCAATCTAGGACAAAATTTCAAAAAGATAGAGAGGTCATCAGGAAAGAGCTTTGCTCCTCAATTCTATCCATGTAACTAGATAAAAAAATGTCCTCAAATAAATGCTTCATTACATTAAGGATCTATGATTTCTTTGGTGTGAGTACTCCCCTCCACCAATGCAGATTGCAATCCTTCTACAACTTAATAGATGGTTTTCAAGAGTTACTGTGGCCAAAATTTTAAAAAAAAATTCCAGTGCAACTAACTATGTGATGAGCTTCTGCAAACTCAGACAGATTAGTCTTTGGGTGACAAACATACAATCCAACTGAAAGCTTCTCCCATAGCTTGATTCTTAAACCAAGATACTTGACTCAGCAAAGAACTAGCTCAGTTAAGCAAGAGAGACTTTTCTATTATGACACAATTTCCCAAAGTAAACTTGATGGGGAGTCTATGAAAAGAGAAAAGGACACTTAGATTCAAGAGTGGCAAGGTACCCCTCTCTGGACATGATCCTACAAATTTGCCCACCTACTTTAATCATGAGTCTACTCTGCCTAAAGAACTTCTGTAGATAAAGGGAGAGTGCATCCTCAGTTTGGGAGTATGTTTTTATAATTTCTGTCTTTGTTATGCCTTCTCAGGAAATAGCTCCTTGTAAAAAAGATAACTGATTTCAATTGGTTGCTTGATGTTGAGAAACATATCAGATGGAAGCTCATGAGTGACAGTGCCAGAATATCCTAGACCCCAGAATCACCTGATGATAGAACCCTGAGGGGAGAAGAGAATAGTCAGTCATTCTCAGGGGATCCAATCTGCCACTGCAAATTAGAAGTTGGAGGATGTGCTACAGAAAGAAAGGAATGGCATGAAAAGAGAGGAGAGAGCAAGAGAGAGATAAGCAAAGATTGGAGGAGAGAGGAATAAGAGAAGGGACTAGAGGAGAGTTTTTAAAAGATAAAAAAGAAATAGGGAAAGACAAAGAAATAAGCAGGAAAAAAATCAACACAATGAAAAAATTTAATATTAAAGAAACCCAAATAGAAGTCACTAGAAAGAAAAAAATAATAAATTAAAGTCAATAATGGTCAAAGAAATGAAGCTGGGCCTGGCAGAATATCTACTATTGATTAACAGTCTCTTTAAAGAAAATGAAGATCTGATGTAAGTAAAGATCTAGTGTCAGTAATGAGATATTTAATATTAATTAATTAATATGATACCAGAACAATACAAACTAATAACAAATGAATAACAGGAAAATTTGCATTAAAACTACTGAATCAATAAAAAATTCTCAGTCTCCAAGGCTAAGTAAGCAAAAAGGACAGAACAGGAACTAAAAAGAAAGTCAGTGGATAACTCAAAAAGGAATGGATTTAAATTTTTATATTGATCTTTATCAATCAAGCAACAAATGTTTAAATAAATAAGTACCTACTATGTGCCAGGAGCTGGGCTATGTGCTTAAGCTATAATAGCTTGGGGGAGTGGTGGGGTGCAGCAAGAGATGGGTAATGGCAAGGGGAATGGTTGGGAGAGGGAGATCAGGAAAGTTCTGCAAAAGGAACTGAGAGTAAAGAAAGCCAAGAAAGCTAAGAGGCAAAAGTAAAGAAAAGCATTACAGACATAAGTAACAAGAAAGTGCAAAGGCATAGATAAGGATTGGAGTGTTGTGTATGAAGAATAGGAAGGAGATCAGTGTTGTTGGATTGTAGACTGCAAAAATGTGAGTGGAGTATTAAGAAGAATAGAAATTTAGGAAGGAAACATTGTAAAAAGTTTTAATACCAAACAAAAGACTTCATAACTAATAATGGATATAACAAGATGCCAGAGGAGTATATTGAGTAGGAAGGGGATGTGGTTGGATTTATGCTTTAGAAAAACAGATTCAGAAATTGGGTGGAGGATAAACTGCTTATGAGAGACTAAATAGAAGGCTATTGTAATAGTCTTTTCAAGACTGTATTGTAATAGTCTATTCAAGAGGTGATAATGTCCTGAACTAGGGTGATGGTTGTTTGAGGGAAGAAAAGGGAACATACCCAAGATGCTGTAAAGGTACAAATAACAAAATTTGGCAACTTATTGGATAATGGGATGGGAAGGACCAAAGATTACAACAAGGTTTCAAGCCCTGGGTACTGTGAGGATTGATTTGAGTAAATTTAATCAACTTCCCCCTAATTTGATGAGACTTTCAGAGAATCATAGGAACAATTATTTGGAAAGGAACCCAGAGTCAACTTAATAGAAATTGTACCTGATTTTAAAACTCCGACTCTCTGGCAAAGAAATGGAAACAAAAAGGATGTCCCTCAGTTAGGAATGGTTAAACAAATTGTGTTATATGATGGTGATAGAATACTTTTGTGCTATGATGATGAACAGAAATGATTTCAAAAAGAGCTAGAAAGAACTGCATAAACTGATGCAGAGTGAAATAAGCAGAACCAGGAGAACCTTATACAATAACTGCAATATTATAGAATGATTAAATGTGATTGACTTTGCTACTAATAGCAATATAATGATCGAGGACAATTCTGAGGGACTTATGAAAAAGAATGCTATCCACCTCTAGAGAAAGAACTGTTAGAGTAGAAATGCAGATGAAAGAATATGATTTATCACTTGTTTATTTGAGTATGTGTTTTGGGGTTTTGGTTTTGTAGGATTGTTCACTTAAAAGGATGGAATAATGTGGAGATAAAAATTAAATTAAATTAAATTTTAAAAAAAGAACTGAAAACTGAAGGGATGTCCATCAATTGGGGAATAGCTGAACAAATTGTGGTATACAATTGTAATAGAATATTAAGGTGCCATAAGTAACAACAAACAAGATGATCACAAAAAAAACCTGGAAAGATAAATGAAGTGATAAAAAGTGAAGTGGGCAAAAACAGAACATTGTACATAGTAACAGCAAAAATATATTGTGATTAATTGTGAATCATTTAGCTATTATTGATAAGGTAAGGATCCAGGACAACTCCAAGGGACTCATGACAAAAAAGGCTATTCACCGCTATAAAAAGAACTGACAGTGTTTGAATGCAGATTGAAGCCATCTTCACTTTATTTCCTCCATGAATTTTTCTCTAGTGTAAGCAATATGCATCTTGTTTCTCAACATGACAAACAAGGAAATATGTATTATTCAATAACATATGTACAACCTGTTTCATATTACCTGCCTTCTTGGGGAGGAGGAAAGGGTGGGAGGGAATGAACACAGATTGCAAAATGTCAGAAAATTAATATTAAAAATGTATCCATGTGTATTCTGGAAAAATGAACATTTTAAATGTAAAAAACTCCTCTATAATATCACCAACTTCTGTTTGAAAACTTCTAGTGAAGGGGAGTCCACTACTTTATGAAATGGCTCATTCTACTTTTAGGCTGGTCGGAAGTTTTTCTTTGATGTCAATACAAAATCCACCTTTCTGAAACTTCCATCCCTTGCTTCTCCTATCCTTTGGGGCCAAGTATGATAGAATGGAAAGAGCCTTCAATCTGGAATCAGAGCAACTGAGTTCTCTTATGGGGAAACTTTTATGGGTAACTTAAATATTAATATGTTTAGAGAAAGGGGAGGAGGAGGACTGACAGGACAAGGCAACAGAATGGGAATAACAAACTGGGAAACCACAAACCCCTCCAAAGAACAAGGAATGGGAGATTATGGATTGGCAGTTGAGACCAACTGCCACCACAGATCTACCTAGCCTGGGAGTATGTGAAACCAACAAGTGAGTAGACTGGGTCCAAAGATTTATAAAGACAGGTTTAATGCTGACTATAGGGTTAGAAATTATGGGAGAGGTCTCACTTAACCTAAAACACTAAGGATCAAACTCTGGGTTAAAAGGTGAAGATCTGGGAAATCCCTACACTACTCTAAATAGGCAGCTGAGACACAAGGGACAAATGGGATTTTACAGATGTGATCTGATGGTCTTGATCTGACATAGTCCAAGTATACTCCAAGAGCACAGGAACCAGCCTAATAACTCTTCAGAGGAAATCAGGGAGATTGGCTTTGCTTGTCCACCAAGCAACTCAGAAATCTCAACCTCTGCTCCTTGATCCTGGCAGTTTATAAGGTCCCAGGTGTTGCTTTGAGATACCCAAAATACACAGGTTTCTCAGGTCAGTGGCTTCTCAAAACCCTTCAAAAAACCCAACTGCTAAAAGAATATCATCCACAAAATGCACCAGTTTACTCTCTTTAAACTTAATTGTTTTTAGATCTTGATTTAGAATTTGAGAAAACTGGCTAGGTGAGTCTGTATACTCCTGTGGAAGATGAGTCCAGGTCCACTAGGTTTTGTCCCAAGTAAAAGCAAATATCTTTTGAGAATCCTCGTGAATTGGTATCGAGAAAAATGCAGAGCATAAATCTACCACTGTGAAATATCTAGCCTGACTTGGAATGAAAGAAATTATAGCAGCTGGACTTGGCACAACTGGATGAGTCTTGATGACATAATCATTTGCCACTCTTAGATCTTTAATAAATCAGTATAAAGGTCAGCCATTTTCTTCTAGTTTTGGCTTCTTTATAGGCAAAATTGGTGTATTGTACTCAGAAAAGCAAGGTATAATTATACCTTATTGGATTAGGGACTCAATTATTGGTCTTATACCTTCTATTGCTTCCTTAGTCAAGGGATATTGAGGCACACAAGGAACTGGTCCTTCCTTTGTCCTCACCCTGACTGGAGTAGCTGATTTTAACAACCCAACTGCTTTTTGAGAGAGTTCCCTATGTTCCAGTTGGAATCTCAGCTCCTGCCTATCTCTCTAAGCTTCCAAAATTCTTCAAACCTATTTCCCTCTTACAGTTCATATCCCAATTTTGATACACTGGGTGACCTAGAATGAGTCACTTAACCTCCCTAAATTTGTTTCCTCATCTGTAAAATAAAAATTGAATTAGTGGCCTCTGTGGAATCTTTCAATGATAATATTCCTCATTCACAGAATAGTTATATAGCAAATAATTGTAGGCTACTATGATGCCATTCCTCTTACCCCAAAATCTTCTCTTTTATGGGCTAAATATCATAAATTTCTTCAACTGATTTTCATTGTCCTGTTCAGAATCCTTTACTAGTCCTCCTTGCCATCTTTTGGCTGTGTTACAGCTTGTTCACATACTTTCTAAAATATGGAAACCTAAATTGAATATAATAAGATATGCTCTATTCAGGGCAGAGTACCATAGCTCTATCATTTCCCTTGTTCTTGGCTCTAAGTCTCTCTTAATACATTATAATATACTACAATCAATCTTTTCGTCTTGGAACCATGCTAAAAAGGGGTCTGACTTGGTCCAATGTCCCGTTAATACAGGTTTGGTATTGGGATGAAACAAGACACTTGTAGATCTTTTCAACAGTGAACAAGAAGAGGCCCACTTAGTCCTAACATAGAAAGGATACTCAACAAAGATATTAGCACTTAATTCAGGTAGCTACAGCCTACTCACCTCCTTATGGAAGCCCATCTGTTCATCATGGCAGGGTATGGTGACTCACAGGAATGAAACGAAGTCCAGAAGTCCTTGACTCCTCATAGGAATGTCTTTTTATGCCCTTAAGTAACCAGAAAGCCACTACAACCAGTCCAGCAGCCACAAGGAAATTGTATCGAGAGATGTATGGCTTGGGCCAGTTAAGCCAATGAAGATCAAAGGATAGCTCTGTCACCATTAAGGGTGAAAACACTAGCCTAATTCACATGGCATGGGGAACCTAAGCAGACAGTTATCCTATGGCAGCCCAATTCAGGATGCCATCATGCCTAATGATAATCTCTTCTTTTCTTAGAGCAAAAGAAATTGTTTTCTTCTGAAATGATAAGGTTGCTCCACAAGTGAATTCAAGCATGATGTCATTGTGCCTTCTAGATATAGACTTCATGACCTCCAACACTACCCTGAATATGTAATAAATACAATAAAGGAATGAATGCACAAGAGTAAATGAGCTCTTTAGAAAGTAGTGAGATTAGATTTCAGCTCCCTCAGGAAGAGATGGAAAGATCTCTACCTCTTTATCTGAGGACAGTCCCCTCAGATATTCAGGTAGCGTTTATTAAACATGATTAGAATGTGCCACTATGTGCTAGTGTAAAAATTAAAATTAATGGTTGGATGATGATTATGTGAAATTATGTGGTCACCAGCATTTGTTATATCTTGAGTTATCCAGAGTTGTACAGCTAGGAAGTATCTGAGGCCAAATTTGAATTAAGGGTCTCCTATCTCTAGGCCTGGCTCTCAATCTATTGAGCCACGTAGTTGCCCCCAATAACTCTTATTAGAGTTGCAGGCACCATAGATCAAGGGGCATGCTGGAGGCCAACTTTCCCACCTCTCTGTGGCTCTGGGGAAATCTCCAGTCCAATTTTCCAACATTTACATGTGCTTTTCTTGACAATTCTTGATTACTCTCTCTAAGTTCCTCCAACAATTTGAAGTGACATTTCTGTCATCTACACTATCCTAAGCATCACAGATTCAACAATATCTCATCTCTTAAGAGTCACATCTTCTTATACCTACACGGTATCATAAGACTATCTATGACTAGGGAGTCATCTAACCCAAATGGATAGAGGTATTACAAAATCAACTCCAAAGTTTCACATTACTCTCAGGAAATTGGCAAAGAAGAAGAAAGATGAAACTATTCCATGTCAAAAGGGTTCTTTAGAAAGAAGGAAATGGAGTACCCAGGTGGCTCAATGGATTGACCTCAGACACTTCCTAGCTATGTGACCCTGGGCAAGTCTCTTAACCCCAATGGTCCAGCCCTTACCCCTTTTCTGCCTTCTATGTATTGATTCTAAGAGAGAAGGTAAGGATTTTTTTAATGACTTGGGAGGGGTGGGGGGTGGGGGTGTAAGCAAGAGACAAAAAGCAAAGTTATTTACCCAAGTAACGGATTCCCTGAAAAACAGACTTAAGCAAACAGAATTCAATGGCCTTAGGAGAAAACAAGAAATACAGAAGTCAAAAGATTGAAGAAAACTTAAGTTATCTAATATAAAAAACAATGGACCTGGAATATAGGTTTGGAAAAATTAATTTAGAATCAGACTCTGGAAACCACAATCAAACAAAAAAAAGGCATCATTTTTCTTTTTTACTGATTTTTTATTTAGAATATTTTTCCATAATTCACGAAATCATAATTCATGATTGCCCCCACTCTCTTTCCCTCTCCACTACTGGAGCTGACAAACAATTCCACTGAATTATACATGTATTATTGTTCAAAACCCATTTCCATGTTTTTCATATTTGTTTGATGATCTTCCTAGCTGTGTGACCCTGGGCAACTCAGTTAACCTAAATTACCTAACTTTTACCTCTCTTCTGCTTGGAATGGACACTTAGTAATAGACACCGAGATAGGAAATAAGTTGTTTTGTTTTGTGTTGTTTTTTTATTTCAATAGGATAAGGCAGAGATAAAGGAAAGGAGTATAGGAAAAAGTAGAGCTAAAAGAGGAAATATTCACAAGCAAAAAATAAATAGCTTCAACTTCAAGAGGTTGATGATAGAATGGGGATTAAAAAGAAGGAAAGAAAATGTAACAACCAAAAAGTAAGATCTGAACTGAATAAAGAGTGGAGGGAAAAAGGAGAAAGAACAAATCTCTTGAAATGTGCATTACTATTATTGATCATATTCCTTCTCTTTCTCTATTCTCTTTTTCTTTGTAAGGAAAGAGAGAAGAGGAAAAGAGGCACATGTATAAGAGAGGAAAACAAAATTAACAATCATAACAATGAATATGAATGGGATGAACTCACTCAAAAATATGGAAGGGGAGAGCAGAATGGATTAGAAAGCAGAATCTAATATGTTGTTCACAAGAAACAAACTTGAAAATGTAAACAATCATAGTTAAATTTGGGGGCTATAACAGATTTTATTTTGATTTAAGGGAATTTTTTAAAGCAGGAATATCATATTCACAGAAAGGCAACAGTAAAAACAACCATGGTTAGATGATATAAGCAAAGAAATGATATTATGTTCAAAGGTAACAGATTACTAAATAATATCGATTACACATACATATGTATACACAACAAATGAAATTGCACTTAGAAAACTGAATTGAATTACAAGGAAAAATAGATAGCAAAAATCTAATCATTGAGGGCTTTGATATGCCCTTCTTAGCCTTGGACATATCTAACAAAAAGATAAATAATAAAGAAGTTAAGGATAGAATGGATAAAATTTTAGAAATGTTAGATGTGATCAATCTCTGGTGATTACTGAACCAAAATAAAAAGGAATACAAATATTTCTCAGCTGTGCCTAAAACCTTCACAAAAAAATTGCCAAATACACTAATAAAATTTAAATTCATGTTTATATGTGCCAGAAATTAATTAAAAGGAAAAATGAAGAAACAGTGCTAAGCTCCTCCGAATTGTTTAGGGTTATATAAAAAGATTACAGAAATCTCTGAGGGATCTGCCAGGGGAGACAGGCAGTAAAGTGAACAAGTAGCCCAGACCCAGAAGAGGAAACAGGGTCAAATATGCCCTAATTATAGCCCCAGGTAGCCCATTCCTGAACCACAGGAGAAGGGTAGAGCCATACCAGCAACCAAACCACACAGTGATCACGCAGCTCTGCCTGAAACACAGTAAGAGATGCTAAGGGGAAACGAATGACTCAAGTGAGAACTAGAGCATCATCCAAGCATCCCATATCCAAGCTGTGGTATAAATAAGGCCAGATGAGCAACCAAGCTGCATAGTACTCACACAGCCACTTAGAGGCACAGTCAGAGATAGCGGCAACAGACCAGTGCCAGAGAGGACAGTGTCTAGCCGGTGCTGTCCAATCCACAATAAAGAACAGGCAGAGACAAGAGACAAAGCAGTGTTCCACTTGGGCGACCCATGTCCTATCCATAGGAGGATATGCCAAGAGGGCATTTCAGTAGCAAAAGAGTTTGGGGTCTTACAGGAGGCCTGCCACAGGGGTGGTTCCTCTGGACTTGACAATGATTATCCAAAGTGCTTGGGCTAAAAATTCTTTAGGGTACCCAATTGTGTTACAAAAAATAAGTTTCTTCTGTTGCAACAAGCATGCATGTGTTCGAACTATTGTATGTTTTGTTTCTACAGAGATCTGAAACCATCATGATCGTGCACACAGCAATTTTGTTATTAGACCACAATTATATCAAACTCTGACCACTCCTGACTAAGTACAATGTGCCCTTGCAGTTTCTCAATCTGTCATCAAATTGTTTTCAAATTGTCACAAGGGTCTGACGTTCTAGCACAAACCAGTTCCCAACAGATGGTCAGATGTGTGGATGCACGTACCCTGGTTTGCATTCAGTACACTCCCAGCTCTCTCATTCCCCTGTGTGGCCCTACAAATTGTCCCTCATCAGCTGCTTAGTCATCTGAGTAGCTGTGAAAGTTTCACAGCCCAGGAATGTCAGCTATCACAATCTGTGTCCTGGCTGACCTCTCTCTTGTCCTTTCTTACTCCATCCTGGCTCAGACACTCAGGTCCCTCGTCCCTCAGAGGGTTCCAGGGGCTCCGGGGAAATGGCTGTTTCTCCTTAAGAGGCACGTCTCCTTCCCCTGGAGATAGCTTGAGTGACTTCTTCCCAGAAAGTGCTTGAAGAACCAAGAAGGTAGTATTGGTGCTGATGACATGGGGGAAGTGAAATAGTTTCTGTATAACTATGGTGGATGTGTATAATTTCCCTGCAAGAAAGGGAATCCTCTCGCTGCCAGAGGATAGTGAACTCTTAGCCATTTTACTACAGATGACCCATTACATCTATATTGGTGGTGTCATCGTCTGGGCTCTTTGCTCACTGATATCCTTGATATGATGCCCCTTTCCGCAACATCACCCACTATATGACAGATCTGAGGTGAGATTCGTCCTATTTATACTTGGAACTAATCAGCTGCCCCCACTGTCAGAGCAGCCTATAAGAATACTGAACAGGAGGATTTATCTTGACCTTGGAAAGTGCTTTTATCTCCTGTTCAGAGTAGACTTTTATTAGGTTAACTTGGGATCACTATACAGAATATATTCATGATATCTCAGACCCTGAAGGACCTAATTCTTCTTTCAACCAGTTGCAAGTAGTTAGAATACATTTCCTGGTAACTATGCTAATGCTACCCTTTTCAAATACTGTACTTGATTCCTTAATTTCTGAATGAATTTTACATCAGTTCTCTGGAGCAGAAAATCCCAGTAGTGCTAGGAGGTTAATCTCAGCTCCCAGTATTATCACCATCATCTGTTGGGTTTTAGTTTAAAAAAAAAGAAGAAGAAGAAGAAGAAGAAAAAAGAAACACTTTATCAAGAGAAAACTTTAAAAGCTAAAAATATCTTTCCTTATTTTGGATACTAATAGTGACACCCACAGGAAAGAGGCCCATCCAGTTACTTAACAGCTTTGAAAATAGCCTTCAATGATATCCAATTTAATTTAATTAAAAAGCATTTAATAAATCTCTTCTTTGTGAAAAGGCATTATTAGGTATTGGGGCAACAAAGGCAAAAATAAAAGATTCCACCTGTTGAGGAAAAAATATAAAATGATGCATAAATAGGAAGAAAGAGAAAGTATTAAAAAGAGGCGGTGGGAGGGCCCAAGAGATCAGAAAAGGTCTCAGGTAGGAGGTGGTGATTAATCTGAGCCTTAAAGGGGACTAGAGATACCCAAAGCTGGAAATCAATGAGAGAGGCCATTCCAGAAATGAGGCACAGTCTTCCTAAAGTAGGAAATTAAATACCATGAATCAGGGACATTAAATAGGTCAATTTGGCCAGAATATGGCGTTCTAGAGGAAAAGTAGAATTTCGCTATTCTGTGAAATTGGACTGATAAAATAGGTGGAAGTCAAATTGTGAAGGGCTTTAAAGAACAAACAGAGGAGTCTGAATTTTATCCTATTATCCCATTCTCATAAAACTTATCTGTGGGGATTGTCAAGGGGGAAGAGATCATCATTTTGCCTATGAGGTAACTAAGGCTTTCAGAAATAGAATAGTTATCTACAGGGTAATATATAAGAGATTCTACCAAGACTAAAATCCAGATTTTCTCCCAGTCAGATTTCTTTCAGCTGAACTGGATTTGCAGAAATATAGGCATTGGCCAAAAGGCCATAAAAGAATGTGTTTTTTAAATAAATGTTATGGAGAAACTCATAGTTTCATATAGTTTCCTTTTTGTGCTTTGCTCTCTACATGGAATTTGGTGTATTACTATTTAGAATCTTAAAAATCAGATTTAAAACAATTTTTTAGGACAACACATACCTAGAACAGGGCAGCAAGGCAATTCAGTGGATTAAGCACTAAGTGGATTAAGTCAGGAAGACCTGAGTTCAAATCTAGATTCAGACATTTACTTGCTGTGTGATCCTATGTAAGTCACATAACCCTGTTTACCTCATATTCCTCATCTATAAAATAAGTTGGAGAAGGAAATGGCTCACCACTCCAATATCTTTGTCAAGAAAACCTCAAATGGGGTCATGAAGAGTCAGATAAGACTAAAACAACTGAACAACAACCAAAAATACTTTGAATGCATTCTCTTTAGACACCTCCTAGAAAAGAGATTCTATTAGGATGTTTTTCCTTATGTCTGTAAATTCTAATTTTTGCTCTTAGTTTGCTTCTCCAGGATCAAGCAATGCCAAGCCTAGTCCCTCAATAGTCAATAACCATATATGAAATGCCTACCATCTGCTAGGCACTATGCTAGGTGGAGGAGAAGGAAGGAAGGAAGGAAGGAAGGAAGGAAGGAAGGAAGGAAGGAAGGAAGGAAGGAAGGAAGGAAGGAAGGAAGGAAGGAAGGAAGACAGTTCTTGCTCTCGAGAATCTTAAAGGATGAGGTGAGGTGAAGAAAAGATACCAGATACAGAAACATGGTGGAGAAGTGTCAAAGCAATGATGCCAAATGAGAAATGAGGAAATGACTGAGCTAAGTTCTCTCCTTGAATGGTGAATTGGGAATTCATGGCTCCACCTTCAAATCAGAGGCACAGGATAGTGATGAGGTAGAGAAACAAGAAGGATGGAATCTTGCAGAATGACAATGACAAGGTTTTCCCAGTAAATAGGTTCCTGGGACATGGTGGAAAAGTCAAGAAAGTCACAGAAAACCTAGAAAAGTGCAGTAAGATGAGAAAGGGCAGAGAAAAAGGCACTGTGCTAGGCACTGATAAAACAAACATTTTTCCACCCTCAAAAAAAAACAAAAACAATTCCTGCTTTCAAAAAGCTTATAATCTCTAGGGAAGATGGTACAAAATAACACACATGTGGGGCAATAAAGAGAGAGACAGAGAGAGAGGGAGAGGGAAAGGGAGACAGAGAGAAAGAGAGAGGAGGGGAGAGAGAGAGAGAGAGATAGAGACAGAGAAAGAGAGGGAGAGACAGACAGAGAGGGAGAGAGGAGGGAGACAGAGAGACAGCAATAAACTCATATGTTTTTATATTAGCAGCTCTTATCTACCGAATCCAGATTATTCTTCTTCCTTTCTTTCTCCCTTCTCTTCTAATTTTATTTTTATTTTGAACTTAATAAAACAGAAAAAAGAGGATGGATAGTACATGGCAAATCTTTATAAAATGATTTACGTTTAACAAGTATATACTCAGCATGTTATTTTCAAAGCTGTCCTGATTTTTAAAATATTGAACAAAACCAGTATTTGTGTTAGAAATGTAATCTGGTCATTGTATATAATCATTTTTACGTGTTGTTGCAGCCACTTTTCTTATATTTTATTTAATGTTTTGTGTCAATATTCATCAAATATATTGGTTTTCTTTACCTGTTTTGTCTCTCACTGGTTTAGGTATCAGTTATATTTGTATCATGGATTTTTTCCTATTTTTGCAAATAGTTCATGTAAAATTGGAATTCTTTGAATGTTTGATGAAATTAACTTGAGAATTCATCTGCTACCATTTTTTTCCCTTTGGGAATTCATTTATGGTTTGTTTGATAGTCCTTTGTGAGATTGTTTTTTAAATATTCTATTTCTTGTTCTCTTAACATGGTCTTATATTTTTATAAATGTTCATACATTTCAGTTGTCAACTTTATTTTTAATATTTTATTTTTCCCCTATTACATGTAAAAACAAATTTTAAGTTATTTTTTAAAGGTTTTTGAGGTTCAAATTCTCTCTTTTTCTCCCCCTTCCTGAGACAGTAAGCAATCTGATAAAGATTTTATATGTACAATCCTGTCAAACATTTTCCCATATTAATCATGTTGTGGAAAAGATCTCAAATGGAAAAAAGAAGAAAATATTTCAGTCTACATTCAAACTCAATTGGTTCTTTCTCAGAGGGCAGTTGGCATTTTTCATTATGAGTCTCTAGGGTTGTCTTGGATCATTGCATTACTGAGAATAACTAAGTTATTCACAGTTGTTCATCAAGAAATACTGCTGTCACTGCGTACAATATTCTTCTGGTTCTGCTCACTTCACTTTGCATCAATTCATGTCTTTCCAGATTTTTCTGAAATCCTCCTGCTTATCACTTCTTGCACAATAGAATTTCATCACTATCACATACCACAGCTTGTTCAGGCATATTCCAGTTGGTAGGCAACCCCTCAATTCTAATCATCTGCTATCAAAAAACAGCTGCAATAGGGGGCAGCTGGGTAGCTCAGTGGATTGAGAGCCAGGCCTAGAGACAGGAGGTCCTAGGTTCAGATCCGGCCTCAGCCACTTCCCAGCTGTGTGACCCTGGGCAAGTCACTTGACCCCCATTGCCCACCCTTACCAATCTTCCACCTATGAGACAATACACCGAAGTACAAGGGTT